>NW_026516760.1:0-176381 GCF_025766255.1 Zychaea mexicana
AAAAAAATTGTTCTGAGGCTACGAGCCCACCATCCTGTTTTTTTTTGTTTTCTTTTTTTCTCATACTTGATACTTGATTAAGAGTGCGTCTTTTGTTTGTTACACACGCCACCACATCGCACCATGGTTAATCCAACAACGGCCGAGACTTTCTACAATGGCTCACTTATCCCATCAGGAAGCTGGATACGACATTCAGCACATACTTACTCCAAACCAAAAATGATGAATATTTCGCCAACACCTTGCGCGAATATATCGTTATCATCCGAAGCTATTGTTCACCGGCCAATATCGACGCGGTATAAATCCAAAAATAATCTCGTATTCAACATAAGCAACATTGACGGTAGACACTGTACCGAGACCCTTTGATCCCTGGCTTGAGCTTGGCGCTAACCAAAACTAGTACACGCCCAATCATTCTGATCATAAGTATTTTTTTTATGGTCTGGAGGCAAAACTTATTCCCTAACAGAGTGTCCAGAGGAGTGACGGACTATTGGATGTGAATACATGTATGAGAAAATGAGGAACAGAGAAGTGACGGAAAAGAGAAACCTATTTATATGTGCGGTGATAGATGGCAGTGGCATGAGCAGCTACTGCCTGCGGAATGAAAGGGTGGCCTTCGAATATGAAAAACCAATGTGCTGACCAGATCGCTTGAACGATGGCGATGCATAGAAGAGTGGTTTTGGGTTGGGAGCAAAAGCGACGTGCGAAGACAGCAGTCTTCATCGCATGTGCGATAGCCGGCAGGCGTGGATCGGCACAGTGAAACGGTGCCCGAACCAGCTGATGATAAGTATTGATTAGCTTGCATAACACTATCCGCTATCATCGCCCATCCGCTCGTTTCCACCTGCCACTGCCAGGTGCTTTTTTTTTTGTGACAAGACATTAATTCCAAGTGCATCATAAGCAGACCTTCTCTTTCTAAATTATCGTAAAGGATATCAAGAGATCACTAACGACATACGCCTATGCATCATATTGCGTCAGTCCATACAGTATCGGCTTATAGCCGCCCCTCGTTGTACAGGTGTAAGATCTTCCACATTCATGATATAATGGCAATCGTACTGCTACTGCTTACATAAGCTGGATAATCCGAGTATAGTGTTTCCGTGCTTTACAATTGTGTCTATGCTACAATGCTTAGCTGGTTGCCGTGGTAGTTGTCTGTATATACTTTTGATGTTAACCAAATATCTTATCTGATGATGTCTTTGGACAGTGTATTAGTGTGTTTGCGCTCTGTATTCTCTTTTGAAAAACTAGCAACGAAGGTATTCTAGCGAAATGCATGCACACCATAGCTAGTGCTTATACAGTATGTAGTTAATAGGACTTGACGTATACGTATTGTAACAGTGCATATTTTATTCGGTGTAAGTAGTTTCAATCAATTGCTCCATAGTGTTGGGATACAGTAGTAGGGTGATAAACGTAGGTTGAAAGAAGTTGAAGATTTAATATAATATATATATATATATATATATATATATCAAAGTATACTGTTATTGAGGAGCCTTTTCATACTTTATTGAAATTACTGCGCATAAACACATCCGTGTAGAGACATCCTAGAAAGTTTGAAAAGCATTAAGGGATGTTTTTCATGTACCCTTTAAGGTTCTCTTCTGTTGATATATCGACTGATCTGTAGTAGCAATAACAAGTGAACATCCTTGCGGACAACCCCCACAAGTATATATTTATAGGATGAGTGTAACCTGATGAGGATCAAAAATAGAAGAGAGTGTCCGTATCAAAAGCCAATGTGAAAACAGAAATTTAGGAATAGCCAACACCACATACGACTGTTCGAGTGGGACAACACCAAGATTCACATTATTGTATTGTAAGGCGGAAAACAGAGTGTTTGGAAACGAATCTATGCGTACGCCTCTCACTTACGCTTAAAGTACTGATGTGTATAGACTTAATTGTCTCAGAATAACCGTCTGTTTTATTGTGTCAGTGGTAGAATTGGGGCCGAAACAACAGATATAATATGCACCAATGCTACTGATTGACGCTTTACAGTGTAAAAAGTAGACAAACGAAATACACAGGGAAGAAAGATATCATAGGAGATTCCTCTAATAGAGGTATAGCGATGGGTACACAAAAGCACCAAAGTACTAAGTTGATCTAGTGACTACTATGATAATGCCAAATTCGCTGTCAACTCATCAGTATGCACTAACGAGGAGATGATGGTTAATCGTGCAAGAAGTGAATTGAAGTTTACACTCAGAGGGCGCACAAGAAGGTGGAGGTACTACTAGCCAGGGGAGGTGTGTTTTGATAACAAATACATAGAGAAAGCTATATGAGCTACGCATGGGGGTTCTGCAGCAGCATGTGAGGTAAAGTAACGATGGCAACGATTGCTATGTTATGTTGTAAGGAGGTGATTATGACACATCCGGTCCTTCAGTTTATCCGTGCGAGTATAGCGGTACCTGCAAAGCGCTTCCTTGTCGACCATGAGTCTTTGACGTGTGATCACATTACAGTAGGTCTCTCAACACCTTCCCGCTCACGGTCAAACCAGAGTTCATATGTATCATCGCCACTACCATACTCCACATATGGGACTCCCATTGGCATCAAGTGTTTCAAGGATCAACCTTCTGGCCCGACGGTGTAGCAGCCCGCATTACATTGAAATCAGTACTTTTTCATAGTGCGTTTGTCAACCCTCTTTTCTGACATTATAAATACCGACAACAACGGTATTTCAATAAATCATCGTCTACACAAAAAAGGTACCTGCAAAAGGTGCGGAGCTCAGGGTGTAATGCAGACGAGGCACGAACCGGGAGACATGGAGATACTCGGTGTATGTCTAAACCTCCTCTTTTCTCTCTTAATGATATCCCATGCAGAAAAAAGCAGCGAAGCAGCGAGGCTTAGGCAGTGCGCCATGGTTGTGTCGTTGTTTCAATAATTTGACAGTCAAGTAAAGGTTTTTTCCATCACCACTCTTGTCTCTTTCAACAAGAACCGTGATGGCAACAAACCTGGGCGTGTAAGTAGAGCAATGCGCGAACGAGTTACTTCAATCAGTTCCTCACTCGCTCTTTCAAAAGAGTTCTTTTTTCTAACACATACTCCATTGGCAATTCGCTTTCTTTATGAATCCTTATCAGCGAATCTGCTTTTGGCACACGCGGTGTACTATGGGACCTTTACAGTGTAAGTTTTTCCTCCTACTTTAAAACACCTTTCAAATTTCAATGATCTCCAACTTGTTTTTTTTTTCCAATGCGTCACCAACGTTTCTTTTAATCGTTGTCGTTGATTTTGCGTGTGTAGTAGTAGTAGTAGCGGCGGCGGACGGATATGCGTGACGACTACAGGGTAACTATTCTTTTTCTGTACTTCTTCAACTAGGGTAGCATTCTTCTGGTATTTACGTCTTAATAACTTGATTTTCTACGTGCCTTCGTTGCTGTAGTTGTTAAGATTTATCAGGATTGGTTCGCGGATTGGGCGATGCCTAACCTTTTTCTCTTTTGTCGGAAGGCCTGAAAGAAATTTTGGTTTACCTTGCGAGTGGAAGAGCGAAAGCATGGTAAGTTCGATTGCGCATGCACCTCTCCAGTAAATCGTGACCTGCGCCCACCTCTTGATCCTGTACTCCCTGTGACCGCTTGCTGAGTCCTGGAAATGACTCGATAAACTGACCACCGGCCGCGCATAGACGTTAGGTTCGGGGCACGGGTCGGCAACACGTAGAGACTATGCAGTGGAGCGCGGCCACAACTAAACGCGATGACTGTCAGGGTCATGCCGCCGTAGCAGGCAGCCATACGGGATTGGGCAGTATGGTGAGGTCACGTACACGGATAAGAGGAGGCGTCACAGAGAACGGTTAGTGGCAAAATATACACAAGAAAACGTCTGAAGAGCGAGCGAGGGGATAATTGCATCTATGATAGGTTCTGGAGCCCAGACGAAAGTGGAGGTTCGCCCAGACGAAAGTGGAGGTTCTCCCAGCAATGGGAGGGTAGGGTAGGGGCCGCGACGATCTGTTCTGGAAATACGTGGTGAGTGATTGATTCAATTGTTGTTTGCTTTTACTATATACTCCAAGTATGGCTTTCTCTAACTTCTTTCTTTGATAGTCCTTTCGCTTGTCTGCAAATAATGCTTGTACCAACTATATATTGACGGGATGTTCTATTACCTGATGATATATTCATACAAAATAAAAGACCAAGAGTCATCCTCGTATCATAATGATGTCTTTAAGTTAATTTTCTAAATCGTCTCAATGAAAGTGTATACTTATACTAGCCACGCGAACACGATATCCTGCCGCCAGCACACGACATCGTCTCTCTGAAGGAGTCGTAAGAATTCTTTGCCAAGTACGACATGTCTTCTTCTCCTACATGGATTAGGATTAAGGAAGTAGATGTCGTTGGGTGAAGCGTACACTATATACAACATATAGGTAATTTCATCACGCAGCAATATTATGAGCCATAAAAATTATGTACATCAATGGAAAATAAAACAGACGACCACTTCCATGGTGTGATCACTACGAAAAGGCTTTACGGAAGGCAGATGGGAGGGTAGTTTGCATTTGGAGTGTTGTGTCGAATATGATAAATAACACATATCATATCCTTTGAGCCGTCATTAAAGATTGCTGTGATTTCCCTTATATCCTCACATGTGCGGACATCTCCTCATCCAGACAGATCTTGATGCTACACGGATTAGCTATGCTCAGGAAGAAGCTGTCATAATATAGATCATGTAATTCACATTAGCTACTATCTGAGACGTTTACTCGGATGAGCTCAATGAATATGTTCAATGCACATGCTGGTGAGTACTTTTGTTATCATGATAACCCGGTTTTAGATCCCATCGGGTCTCGTTGACTTATTCTTTCTCTTTTGCTTTGTTTGATGTTACACTCACCATATCGCGTTCACAAATCTTAACTGCTGAGCAATTGTTTAGACCTACGCAATGTCTATTTCGAGTATATAGAAAACATGGACTTTATAGCGCCGGATTGACCAAGGCGGACATACACACGAGAAAAAACGTGGGATACATACAGTGCTTCCAACAAGTAATGTCACAGCCAATCAAAATCAATGTCACTGGTCAATTAAAAATGATGTCATTGGCTAGCCACAATTGATGTCACAGGCCAATCAAAATTAATTTCATATTTTTAGAAATAAAGTCATTTGCTTAGAAATCACACCGCGATTCTTGACATCCAAAAAATATAATAGACAGTGAGTATTTTTTCTTTTTCAATACTCTACAATTTAACATGAGTACAATATTTCTATATGAAGACGGACACGGGAATGTTATTAATGAGAATGGTGGTCCTGAGCCCATGGACTACATTGTTGATGAGAATGAATTCATTGTTGAGACTATTGCTACTCATACAGAGTACTTGGGAAAAGTAGTCCCCAGTGAATCTTCTCTGACATCTCCAATGTTGTTAGAAAAGCCAAAAGATGACGATGTTCATATGAAGGAGGCAAAACCAAAACGAGAGTATGTGCGTTATACAGTCCAGGATAAAGCTAGGTTATTTGATCTGAAGATTGAAAAGTGTATGACTGCAGCAGCTGCAGCAAAGCAGTTGGGCATTCATGTTCGAACGGCATACAGATGGGCTCAACAATACGAGAGAGATCCTGATAGCATTTTTGATAATTGAAAAAAAGTAGGCCGTAAGTGCATCTTAACTGAAGAGCATAAAACGACTGTTATCAACTTCATTGATACTAATCCCTCTGCTACTGTTGTTGAAGTGACCGAGCATTTATTGGAGCGATTTCATGATCTTAAAGTATCACGCAGCACTGTTAATAATTTTATGAGACGTGAGTGCAACCTTTCGTTGAAAAAGCAGACTTTCATTCTATTGAGAGAAACAGTCCAGCAAAGATTGAGGAGAGGTACAATTGGGTTTGTAAATGGGAAAAGACAGACATGGACTTTCTGACGAATTGCGTGTTTCTAGACGAGTCTGCTTTTGATATAAATATTGAAACGCCAAAGGGCTTGGTCTACAAAAGGTACTCGTGCTATTGTTACCCGACCTACAACGAGAGCAAACACAACGTCTATATTGGGTGCTATCTCTGCTGCAGGTTTGATTACAGTCGGTGTAAAAAAACCGAGACCTACGAAGAAGAGAAAGGCTGAAGGGTACATAAGCTCAGGTACAGTAACAGGCCACTATATCAGTTTCTTAAAAATGACTCTCGATGAAATGGACAAGTATCTGCATATGAAAGGCCATTATATAGTCATGGATAATGCACCCATTCATACGCATGAAAACATAAGGAAGTATATTGAGTATCGAGGATATAAATGTGTGTATCTTCCCACTTACTCTCCTGAGCTCAACCCAATAGAACAATTCTGGGCAGTCGCAAAGAGTAAAGTTAAACGTCATCGGTTTTTACAGGAAGATACTTTGTCAAAAAGAATCACGGAAGCCTGTAACAGAGTAGAGAAAAGTCATTTCAGAGGCTTCGTTTCGCATTCTGACAAGTGCTGGGATAGATGTTGATATAAAGAATTCATATAATAATCTCCATTGACTTCAACTCCAAAAGAATTCAGGTAAGTAACATGCAATGTTTTGTGTTTGAAAATATAAACAACTGGAGTGTATGTTTAAAAAAAAGTTTATTTCATTAACTAACATGAACTTTAGACAGTGTCTTTTGTGAGCCATTTTCAAATTTGAAGTATCGCCTGGTTTAAGCTCGAGTGTCATTCAAAACTGGGCTTTCTAAGTCCTTGATCTACGAATTGATGCTCAAAATATATGACTCTTTGCAATCAAATCCAAAACACTAGAAATTCTGATCGCTAGGTCTTTTAGAGTGTTACCATAGTCTAAAACATTCCGTTTTTATATTTTGGCATAATATATATATATATATTATTATTATATTATATTATATTATTTTATTTTATTTCAGGTCGCACGTAGCATGGTGATTCACTTGTTGCCTCTTGAAAGCTCAGACACATCATTGACACGAAATGAATTGCTGACAGCATCAGGTTCTTGGCGTGTGGGAATGTATACGAAGGAATCCATATAATCAAAGCGTAGGGCGCACAAGCGGTGGTGATTTTGGGTTGAATCAATCAAAGAGCAAATGGAGGGATGAGTAGGACCCCGTTTATCTTGCCTGAGTGGGTGTCACGGACAGGTCGGCACAAGTGCTAAAAGATATCAGAGAGGATCATCAATGTGCGCATATTTTTCAAGGACACGAATGTTGTTAGTTCTTTCAAAGATAGAGGAAATGTAAGCTGTGCAAGTTGTTGCATCATATACAGTGCCCGCTCGATAATTCGATCACTTTGGTCACGGCCATAAGTGATCGAATTATCGAAATATCGAGTTATGAAATTAGGACTCCGTTAATAAAAGGAATATTCATTGGGAATACATGTTAACTCTAGACTCTGATGTATGATCCGACACTGATCGCTGGTTGAATTCCGCGTCACTAAGCATTTCTATTGGTTTATACTTGTCGATATGTCACAGCCAAGCGATCGATGATCGAATTATCGATTTGTCGATATTTTACTGCTTACCAGCCTGGTCATTTGAGAAAGTGATCGAATTATCGAAAATATCGGGTTATCGAGTATCGAATTATCGAGCGGGCACTGTAGATTCCATCGTGGCGGAGGCGCATCAGAAAGAAGGTGATATGAAAACCATGCATCTGGAAGGTCAGAAAGGTTTCCAATAAATTGGTATCAATGGTATCTTTTGTTAGCATTGCCAAACGCAAAAGATCGTGACATAGCGCGTGGTTATCGATGGTGGGGCCTGTAATTTTGACCTCTCTATATCCAAGACTGGATGTCGCAGTGCCGTAGCTTGGAGATTGCGGCATCAAGACACATCTCACCATTTTTGCATTCATACGAATATCACAAGGTCTATGATTGAAATGAAAACCACGAAATAGTTTGCGTGTTTACCAAAGCATACATTTGACAAGAGAAAGAAGGTCACTTTCCACTCCCAGCTGGAGCGCAATTGCTATAGCAAATGCTATCAAGGCTAGGATATTTCTCTGGCGAAGGGCAGGGTTCATATGTAGACTTGTCATCATGCTTTTCTTACAAGATTATAGAACCAATAATATGACTAATCTTTTGGGAAAAGAACGATTTTGCAATAAAAAAAAAAGAAACCTCCCCAGCTTTTTAGGGAGGTTGAAAGATATTTCCATCCAATCAGCATTAAACAGCTAGGGCATTCCTACCTTTCCACTTTTTTATTTTTTACTATCGATTACATTCATTGCGAAATGACAAAAGAATATTTTCAAAGCTCTTTTGACTACAAAGTAAAAAATAAACTTTATGTGAAAGGTAAAACTCTTATATCTTCTTGAGTGCTTGATTGTGTACATTTACTTTTTTCCCTAATTGATAGATTTTTGGGCCACCGATCCATGCAGTTGGACTATCACAAATTATCTATCGAAACTGGTTGCCCTGGATCCTACAGTTTCCAGGCGTAACGCATCCATTTGACTCATTAATGAATCGACAATAGTAAAAAACCACGTGGTAGTAGGCACCATTGCTGAGACAATGTCAAGTGCTATGTTATCTTTCAAGCAGGTCAGTTAAATTCATTTTTTCAGCTATGACTATTATTGGCAGTAACCAGTCGTCTTCACAGAATTCTAGGGCTAAAGAAGCATTTAATACATTTTTTGTCAGCCATACTAGTCAAGTATCTCAAGAGTCGCTGAAGTATGGAGTTCAAAAGGTAATATGAATACTACATTTTTACGTATGCTTTCAGTACGTTATACATGGAACTCACCACTGTACCTAACGATCTTGTAGACCAGGCTGAAAAGCGTTATGGCGGAGCAAGTCGTTAATGAAGAAGAAAAGGAAAATGATAGAAAACGACAAGTTGAAAGCATGTACGAAGATAATTCCGATCACAATGTTAGGACAAGCAAAAGGAAGGAAATCACGATAATCGATGACAATCAATCCGGTGAACAAGACTATGATGGTGACGATGATGATGACAGTGGTGATGATCAAAAGGTCGGCATTTGGGAAGAATGGAAACAATTCCTCAACAATCAAGAAAATAAAAAATATTGGTGTCCTGTTATTACTTGTCTAGCTGTTAGTTGTTTATTGATTTTGTTATAGAAAATAAGCCTGTCCTAAACGGTATAGCCATTAATGGCCAATACAAGTTTAATCAGAATCATCACTATATTCATCATCACTATATTCATCTTCACTTTCAAATTCATGTGTATATATCTGACTATATTCAATAATTAACTTCTGCATTTGCTCTTGACACATTTGCATAATATCATCCCTATTTGTTTCTTTTGCTTTTATTAAATCAATATAATATCTAAAGTATAAATTGAAAAACCTTTTATACTTATATTTTTCCTTTTCAAGTTTTAAAATAAGTTCATCAATAAAACTACAATCATAAGTATCATTTAATTTATCCATACAGGGCTTATATGCAATCATACACATATATTCACCCCCACCGGATTCATATTCATCGTTATCTGAATCACCCTGTGAGGAATCTGCACTAGAGGTGTCATCTAACATTGCATCGGAAATACGAGGATTTGAGGATTGCTGAGAATTTAAATTTTCAGCGTATGTTTCTTTTATTTGTATATTTGAAATATGAGGAATTTCAATTTGCTGAGAATTTAAATCTTCAGCAACTATTTCTTTTGGAGGTAATGTATCGGGATTTTCATAGTATTTCTCATATTTATGTAATTTTTCCTTTAGTTTTACATTCTCCTTTAATATTTTCTCTTTACTTTTTTTAACAGAAATAATATCTCTTTCATTATTCGCTTTACTTAAATTATTTTTAGATGACTCTTTTTGTTTTTTTGATGCTTTACATTTTATTAATAATTTATTCTTTCTAATATTATAATTTATATCATATTTTTCATAAATCGTTTTTTCAGCAAATTCTTTGATGTTTATATTATTATTATTTAAAAATATACTTAATTTATTGGTATCAAGGACAATTTTGTCATTGTTGAATGTGATTGTGTTGTTCATGTTTAATATTATGAGGTGTTATTTTTTACCTAAGAAAAAAAATTCAATTTTTATTTTTTCAAAATTTTTAAATATATGCATGCCAAGACATACATACATAATTAAATTTTATAAAAATTATTGTAGTTACACCAACTTATTGTGGCTATTCATCTAATTAGTACCAATAAACCAGAGCATAGTCATTGTAACCTCGACTGGTCCTCTGGATTTTTAAAATTGGCGTCCTACTATTAGTTGTCTAACCAATTATAATCTACTAGCTGTAATATAGATAATAAAATTGCTATGACCGGTATAACCATCTGTAACGGTGCATACTATTACGACGATATCCAACCTGCATGGTTGACGATCGACAACACATGGTTCAGACGATAGGATGACTTGCGGTCAACTGCATGGTTGAATATGGAGTAATAGGCGTGGATATTCTAGATAGAAGTTATGATGTAGATCAATACTTAGACGATAGCTAGCCCCCTATTACTCGACGTATATATAAAGACGGGATCCTGAGTTATATGGATCCCTATCGTTTTATCCTTTGATATATCCGAGTCTCACCTTATTCATTGATCCACACTGTCTACCCATTCACGTTCCCGATTGTAAGTATCTGGGCCGACACTGTTACATCTGGTAGCGGAAGCGGTTTCGTAAAACCGTGCTCGACGTTCTGAGCAGAGACTATATCAAGACGATATGCACACGACTTCTCTTGGTCGCACGATCATCAAGAATAAAATTTCTAACGAGTCTTCTCTTGGTCTCGGACGTATTAGAACTCTTTTTTCCAAACCCCAACAAAAAAACTCGTATTTGGAGATCACCCTGTAGAAAAGGCCGAGGATACTGGCTCAGACACTCAGGAAGCAACATCCTCAACCTCAGCCCATCTTGTGAATAAAGACGAGGCTGCTGGCGATAAGGCTTCAAAGGGTAAATCAGCAAGTGATAAGGCGTTCAACGACTTTCTCGAAGGTGTTGGTGAACTTGATGATAGCCAAAAAGCATTGTTGAAATCATTGTGGGAAATCAATGGTCAGGATGCGTACTCGCCCGAGGCAGCCTCATCTGGCAGGATGGATAGAACAAAATGGCTTGCATTACCGACTGGCTGGAACTACCAGATTGTAGCTGCTGGTGATGTTGGTACATATGCCGCAACATCTATAGTTGAAAGACCTCGCTGACGTGTACGTGCTTAACAAAGAGAGGTCGCCTGAGGCGGAAAACGCAGTTAAATTTGGAATGTTGAGAATGGATGGTTAGCAGCTCAGAAGGAGGTTGCCTATGTTGACCCACCAGCAGATTCGATTAAGACATTCTTACAAGATTTGGCTGAAGCCCAGGACTGGATAGCAACTGCTCGTTTGGCTTCATTTGTAGTGCCATTGGCTGCTGAGTATGTGTTCCGCACGATGGGCCACCATTACCTGACCTCTGACGCTGCCACCTTTACTGCAAAGTACTCTCAAGTGTTCAGGGCTTCATTGGTGCCAGAGATCGAGAAATTTCTACCTGCACATATACTGTACCATGCAGCCCTGCACTGGATCTCACCGGCTAGAAGCTATCAGGTAGTTAAGGCGCAAGAGTTATCCTTGAACATCCCGGATGCTGTCAAGACCCGTCTCACATCAGCTCCATCTGGTACAGCATTGGTAACTACTACAGCAGCTATTCTCGAGGCAATTGAAGCTTCTGGACGCGGTTTGGCCTACTTGAAACAACTCAAGATTAATTATGCTTTAATCAAAACTGTGAATGCCAAGGTCAGGGCGACTCCTACGAAATACCACAAATCATATTTTGCTTACAACGTCGCGAAGCCTTCGGATGAAGAGCTTACCGAACTGGCTAATGCCAAGGACGAGGCAACACGATTTGCACCGATTGGGCAAGCTTTCCTTGAAACCTACCTAGCAGAGGCGGACCTATCCCGCGCAATGGCTCTCAGGAAAGCAGCTAACAACAACCCAGTGGTCTATCGTACTGCTAAGGCCGTGTTCCAGAAGTCAGTCAAAGATGTTCCCACAGGTGACAATGCATTTGAAGAAATTGTCAAAGGTTCATCGCTTAGCTTGGACGATGATAGTGAAACATCAGCTACCATGGAGACCCCATCAGGCGCTGATGCTAACTTGGGCGGCTAAGACGACGATAGTGCAATAGTAAATACAACAAAAATGGATCTTCTAGCTTGAGCTGGTCAAATGTTTTCAGACAGCGAAAAGAGCAATGGAGTCTCCTCTAGGTGTACGGGAGTGTATGGAAAAGACTTTGAATTCCCAAGTAAGAAAAACAAACTTGACTTAGTATTTTCAAATGAGCAAAAAGTAAATATTGAATATAACGAAATGGTTGACATTCAGCAGAAATTTCTACAGCTTAACATTAATCAATCAATAGATATGGCTATAGATAGTGAGGACGAAACTGAAAATAATACATCTAAATGCAAGAGAGAAAATCAAAGAGAACAGAGAAATAGAGAACATGGTAATTCATATGAAATTGAGAAGATTGTAGGACATGTGTATACTGATAATAAGTACATATTTGAGGTTAAGTGGGTTGGATATAGTGTAAAGGATAATAGCTGGTTAACAGTTGATAAGTTTAATTCCCGGGAAATGCTACATGAATATATGGCCACACATGGTATTCAGCTCTAAATTAATTTCTTATTTCTTTGTTTATTAAAAAATCTCATATTGCATCAACCTCTCGTTTACTTGCCCAATTATATTTATTTTTTATGCATTCATTAGTTATACTTGTACTTATATTAGTACCTGTTGATTTATTTTTGACGTCAGTTTCTTTTGTTATATCTATATCATCTATTATAGCCTGTTTTATATCCTTATGCTTTTTAAAATATTCTTTTGGTTTTATTTCTTCTACTACCTTCTTGTTTCTCCATTTATTTTTATTTTGTCTTTTTTTCTTTTTACGTTTTGGTATAGTATTAGGTATATTACAGTCACTGCTTTGCTCTGATTCGGATGTACTGACATCTATATATTTATGTTTCTCTGTATCTTGTGGTAGGTTTTCCCAATCGATGTTATCAGTTATAACTTCATCACATTTAATATCATTTAATACATCCTCCCAATGTCTACAATCTTCTGGTAGGGGTGCCTTTACAGTTGACCATCCTCTATTATTTTGTTGAGGTGTTTTATGCTGTTTATTGTTCTGTGTATTATTACTATTATGTTTTTTTTCTTGTTCCTTCATATATTCTTCTGTATCAGCTAATTCTTGCAGTTCCTCTACTGTTTTATCCATCGGTGTATATTTTTTGATACCATCCTGACCACTATTATGTGCATAACGGATAAATGTATGCTGATCTTGGTATTCGTTTTCGAATTCATCTTTGTATAAGTCTTCATACATATACATGTTTTCATAATACATGAATTTATTTTCATAATCCTTCACCTTCATTGTGTATGGATTCCATATTATATAACCTTTACGGTTCTTATCAACATAGATAATATATAAACGATTGAGCGTTGGTTCTAACTCATATACTGATTTATTTTTGTATAACATGTGCGGCATATAGTTACTATTCAGTATTATTGGCATATTTTTCTTTTTAGTTATTGACTTTGTGAATTTGCCATTAAGTTTTAACCGTGTTCCTTCTAACATTTGGTTTAAAAATGTTAATTTGAAATCAGAACCTGTTTCTTCATTATACATAAAATCATAATCATCATCCTTATAATCTGACCAATCATTTTCTTTATTCATTAGATATGCTCGATGGCCACCTTGTTCTAATACATCAATGTTATATGTCTTACCTACATTTGATGGACCTACAATCCAGTATTGTGGTATCTTATTTTTACCACCAAACATTGTTTCAATCCCAGACATAGACCACATATGTAATTTATTTCCAGGGTTATTTTCCATATCGGCATCATGAAAGTAAGAATTTAAATTTGATTTTACAGTATCATATTTCCATAGCAATTCTGGATATATTTTGGTAGCTTTCCGCATATTAAGCTGCTTAGTAATTAATTGATATCCAAGTAACTGTTGGTGCATTTCTCTGATCTTAACTTCGTAATTTGGATCCATATTATAACAAATATAATCTTTTCCTTTCATACAATAGCTAATAGACTTTTGTGGATTACCACCTGGTTTGATATTTGGAGTAACACCATCAATAGTAAAGAATTTACGTGCTGTTTTTGTGTCGAATCGCTCATCCATTTGTATCCATATGTGTACATGTTTCTCATTGGTTTCTGGTGCAATTTCATCACATGCAATTGCCTTTTCAATTCGATAACCAATACGTTCATGTTTTATAAACCATTCCATGATTTGTTCTTTTGTTAAATGGAAGTCCTTACAAATATATGTGAACAGCCCTTTAGTGTTTTGGAATCGGAATTCTTTGACGCCCTGTGAGGAATCTGCACCAGAGGTGTTACCCTCTAACATTGCATCGGAAAATTGAGGATTTGAGGATTTGAGGAATCTCACATATGCCCTAATTCTACCCATGATCTTAGAACGGCTTTGGTCCTTTGTTTTTTTGTCAATTTTTGTATTTTTCAAGTTTTTTATTAGTTCATCCTTTAGTTGGTCAATGATAATGTTAACATCATTAATATGTTTGTGATGTTCAGCAAGATATTTAGCTCTTTTAATCAGGAGCATCAAAGTTATTCCTAAAATAGGAACGAACTCAGCCATTATGGCAAGAAATGTTAGTAAGTTAATCTGATCCATGTTGTGTTGAATGTTGTGAAAGTGTTGTATATATAACAGATAAAATTCGCTTGATATCTTGAGGTATTATTTTATATAATAAATAAAAATTCAATTTTTATTTATTTTGAAAATTTAAATGTATGAAGATTGTTTAATAAGTTTTTGATTATAACATTTTTTATTTTTAAAATATAATTTAATTTTTAAATTTCATTTTTAAATAAAAGATAATGATCATTATGTGAAGGGGTGGTCTGAGAAAAAATCTTTGATTTTTTTGAAGACGTAGCTGGTCATCGAGACGGTAGTCGAGACCCTAGAATAACGGTAGTTATTCTAAACACTTGTCTACAAGTGTCCTCATGAACAGTGTCCTATGCATGCCAAGATATATGTACATGAATTATTTAAATAAAAATTAATTTGGCTATCCTGATATATCTTAGCTAATAAACCAGCTAGGGTTACTAAATCGCATTAAAATCATCATAACTATAGCCTTTCCTCTATCCAATCAGCATTAAACAACCTCACCTAGGATTGAGCAAGGGAATTCAGGTCATGCATTTTAAGCACGCTCTTGAAGAAGGGATCTCAAAATACAGAATGCTTGTTGCATTTCCTGGAGATGTCCCCTAATATACTCAACAAGTAGGTCACGATAATAATATAGATCAATATGTTTGTTATTGTCATAGAATTTAGGAATCAAGCTGTGGGATAGAGTAATCATTGATGGGAGTTACTTGTATATTGGGCTGCTGGGTACACTCGTTGGGCCATGTTCTGCTACAATACTGGCATGTTTTCCTTCATTCAGGCGAATAATGACTAGATCTACGATTCTGCAAAGGTTTTTTCATTCCTTGTCCTTTGATCGCAAGATGGTTTTATGTTCTTTCTTGAGTTCCTTCAGCACAGATAAAGTTTCTTCACAAGCAGCCTAGAAAATATAACTCATAGTTAAAGAAAAACAAGAGATTTATAGATTATTAATAAATTATATTATTTTTTACAGTAATAAGTTCAAAAATTTTATATTTAAATACATATTGTCGTGGCTGACTTACAGCGGTTTCGATTAGAAACCAGCGTCAAGAAGTATTGGTCAGGTTGCTGAGCGGATCTATCATTTATCTGGTTTTTCTTTTCATCGTCACAGACCCTGGTCGTGTATAAATAGCTGTAGAAAACAAGTGAAGGATAGAGGATTCATTCTTTTTGAATTAAACAGCAATCTCGAAGACTTCTAGTCCCTTTCTATTGTTGAACACCACATTTTTTTCTTCGAATTTTGACTACCAATCTATCCTACCACTATGAACAGCCAAGCCACTTTCGATTTCAAGAAGGCTCAAGCCACTGAAGACCTTACCATGGAGGAAGTTGTTGGCGAGTCGTCCCGTTCCCCAGGCATCTCCAGTGTCGAGAAGGACATCTATGCCCAGCCTGTAGCAGACGGTAGCACCACCGCCATGTTATCGAGCTTGGAGTCCAAGCATGCTGACCCGCAGGTAATTGCTTCGAGACTTTTTGAGGTCTATAAGGCCCAATTAGAGCAACTTTTGTTGGAAGCACTTCGCCTCGAGGATGCGCAAGCACCCGCTGAGCAGAAGGCATACCATCAACGCCTTGTTGCTGCTGCCACTGAGCGAGCCCGTGTGTATAAAGACGCCGGTGCCATTGTGAAGTGTGTCAAGCAGGAGAATGGACCCAAGATTCCTTTGAAGGATCTGCCCGTTTTCCAAATCAAAAACAGTGTCAGAGACAAGACCAAAGAGGTTTTTTCATCTGTCAACGACTTTTTGACCAAGTTTGAGGTCGTGGTTCGCCACCACAATGCTTCGCCAGAAGATTGCTGGGAAACCACCATGCTGCCAACATTGTCGACCGAGCAATTGTCTTGGTTCCAACGTCACTTGGCGGACAAACGTCTGTCTTGGTCGCAAGCCAAGAAAGCATTCAACCTGAAATATGGTGGTGCTTCGCAAGCAGTTGCCATCTCAGACCAGTTGCATGCAATGAAACTTAGACCAAGAGAGAACTTGATCAAGTACACTGACAAGTACAACAAGCTCATGCACGATGCCGAGGAGGAGGACAGCAAGACTTGGGGTCAAATCTTTGTCCGGTCACTCACTCCAGAGCTGCAGATGGCTGTGAAGGTGGCTTACGCTGCCTCTGCCAAGGATCAGCCTCTCAATGTTGCAAAGGCGACCGAACTGCTGAGCATTGTGTACGACGGGTACAAAGATGCTGGCCAAGACGTCAACAATTGGTCACTATCTGATGATGATGGTGAAGAACATGACCGCAGACCTGCTAAGAAAGCAAGAAAGCAAGAGTCGCGAGTCGACCAGTGTCGTCGCCACCCCACATCCAACCACACCAATGGCCAATGTTTCTCGAGCAAGCCCGAGTCCTCTTCTCAAAAGAGAGACAAAGGTAAGGAACGAGCCGGAACCAAAGTCAATGAAGAACGCTGCTGGTTTTGCGGCCGCATTCGTGTCGATGGTCACAAGTGCAAAGAGTATCTCGAGCACAAGCAAGCAAGAGAAAAACAATATGAACTTAAACAACGACGTGCCCAATTGGAACAGGAAAGGGCTCAGTCCGCAACCTCGGCCGCCACCCATAGCGAACCCAACCAGCAGGACCTCCTTCCGGTCACTGACATGGATTTGGATTTCGACGCTGTCATTGACAAGGCAAATCAAGGTATGCAGCAGCCGATCCTTTATATGAGATCTGGCGCAAAAGGAAATGAGCGTTCACAGAACAACACTAACGATTCTATTTTCGTTCCTATCACGGTACAGAATAGTAGAACCTTGGGACTCTGTGACAGCGGCGCAAATTTTTCTAGTCTGAGCAATAAATTTTGCCAACAAAATAAAATACATTTTACAAAGCAAACTGTTCCTATCCATGAGGCAGCGAAAGGCCATATCGCTATGAGCAATGGCATCACTGACCCTTTGACAATCATTCACAATGGTATTCAGACAACACATCGATTCTATGTGCTTGATATGACAGATGACACAGAGGTTTCACTCGGTCTTGACATCATGAACAAAATTGGAATTTTCCTCGGAGGTTTGGCCCGGTCATGGGACACCCCAACACAGGTAGTTGAAAACACCGATGAGTATCAAACTCCGGATGAAACGCCTGCTGGAACCCCAGAAGAAAGAGACGCCTTTTTCTCTACTGTTTCTCCCATTCTCGAAGCCAACAAACGGATACCACCTGGAGCATTTTGCAATATCCCAGAAGCCGTTGTGCGCATCAAAACAATTCCTGGAAAGACAGTCTACACGTGACAATATGATCTTCCACCGAAACTTAATTCTCTTCTGGATGAGACCATATCAAAATGGCTCGCCGATGGTCTTATACAAGAAGCACTAAGTAACACGGAGTTTAACAACCCAATTATCTTTGTGCCCAAGAAAGACGCTGCTGGTAACCTCGTTGACAGAAGGCCCTGCCTAGACTTGCGCGCCCTTAACAGGATTCTCATTGAAGATGATCGCTTCCCATTACCATTGGTGAAAGACGTACTTCAGACTCTTAACGGAGCTAAAGTGGTGACACGACTCGATGTCAAGTCGGCATTTCACAAACTGCCTATTCCAGACCCGGTTGACCAGTCCAAACTAGCCTTCACTCATCGAGGGAAGCAATGGGTCTATAAAGGTGGGGCTTTTGGCCTAAAATTTTTGAGCAACCAATTTTGTCGGTGCCTTGCTACTATCACAAACGGAATGCGTTGTATTTCCTTTGTGGACGATGTATACGTTTATGATACAGATTTGGCTTCACATAGCGCCAATGTCGCAGCTGTGGTATCCAAACTGACCGAATGCAATTTGCTACTGAATCACGAGAAATCCGGCTTTGCACTATCACGCACCAATGTTTTGGGTTTTGTAGTAGGCGAATCAGGGATATTCTTGGATCCAAAAAAGACATCCAATATACAATCGATTGACAGACCTCAAACAGGCAAAGAGGTGATGCGTTTCTTGGGCATTGCAAATTATATGCGCACCCACCTGCCACGATTTTCGGATCTGACAGCACCTTTGGACAAGCTACGCAATGTACAAAAGATCGGCGATCTATGGACTCATGAGTGCCAGCGGAGCTTTGAAAACATCAAGCTAGCCCTTACTCGAGCACCTACTTTGAGCCAATTTCGACCAGACTTGAAATGCTACCTTGGTACCGACGCGAGCAATGTTGGAATTTCCGCAATCTTATTCCAAAAGCATCCGCGCACAGACAAAGATGGTAACACACAATACGTCATCAAGTACATTGGCTTTATGGCGCGATCTCTTTCTCCATCCGAGACCCGCTGGAGTGTAACTCGACGCGAGTTGCTCGCTGTGGTATTTGGCTTACAGAAGTTTCATAAGTATCTCTGGGGCACAGATATTCCATTCGAGATCCAAACTGATCATCGCGCACTTGTCTATCTCAACTCCCAAAAGTATGCCAACAGCATGATGATGAATTGGTGGGACACACTGCTTGATTACTCTTTTACCGTTGTACACATCCCAGGAGTTACAAACGTTATTCCCGATGCCTTGTCTCACTTATTCCCGCCTAACGAAGAGCTGGTGGGGGGTACTGACGTGAACACATCGAACTCGAGGACAAAAGACGCTCTTGTTACACGTGCTGCAAAGACAACGGTACCTGAAGATGCTATGTCACCACCTGATACTGAATCACGTAACCAAGTTATTAGTGATCTACACAACCACATCCACGAGCTATTTGATCCAGAATACAAAAGCTTGCCTGGTAATGAGCGAAAGGATTTGCTGTTGAAGAAACACTTATTTGGTCACTTTGGCGCAGATGCTATCGTGCGAGCTGTTCATGCTGACGGTCTCCACTGGAAGAACCTGAAACAAGATGCTATTGAAACAGTCAAGCAATGTAAGCAATGCATGCAGCACAATGTAGTCCAAAAAGGTTATCATCCACTACAATCCATCGAGAGCAATTTACCTGGTGATCATTGGGCAATTGACTTTGCGGGACCCTATGACCTCTCACATGATGGAAATTTATACCTCATGGTGATGATCGACATTTTCAGCAAGTTTTGTTTATTACGCGCTGTACCAGACAAAACTTCCCCGACTGTTGCTACACAACTTATCAAAATAATAGCTGACTTCGGACCAATGCAAATATTACAAAGTGACAATGGCCGCGAGTTCGTTAATGAATTGATGAACTTGGTATGCAAACAAGCTGGTATTGATAGACGTTTGATATCACCATATCATGCACGTGCTAACGGTGCGGCAGAGCGGATGGTACAAACAGCTAAACGAGCCATACACAAGATGATTGACGGCCAAGTCAAAGACTGGGATCGACATGTACCTTTTGTTCAGTTGGCCTATAATGCACGAATCGCGCCCATACACAATTCAGCTCCATTCTCACTTATGTTTGGAAGAAGGATGAACGCGTTCAAGGACTATCGGAGTGATATACCCAGTCCTGAGGAGCCACTTGCCCCATATGATGACACAGACCTGAGGAAAAGAATTGATGCCATGGCAAAAATTGTTGTGCCAGCCATCAGCCAACGCATCCGCAACGTTCGACAAGCTGCTCAAGATAAATTCAACAAGACCCATCGACTCATCGAATTCCCCATCGGTTCCCTGGTTGCAATTGAAGACAAAATACGCACACGTAAAACGGATCCAAAATATGAAGGACCTTTTGTGGTACATTACAAAACAGACACAGGAGCATACATCCTCAAGGATAAGACCGGTGACATTATCAGGCCGAGCTTCCCTCCAAGTGCGTTAAAGAGCGTATCTGAGGATCCACTCCTGAGAGATGATAAGCATTATGTGATCGATTGTATTATAAACCACCGTGGCAAACCAGGAGAATACGAGTACAAGGTTCGATGGAAGGGCTATGATTCATCTGAGGATACTTGGGAACCACCAGAGAGCTTCGACTCCCCGTTCCTCATCCAGCAGTACTGGCGGAGACGTAATGATCCCACCAGAAATTCTATTGCCGAACGAGTTGCAGGACGCAAACGAAGACGCCCGTAATCGACCTACTTTCAGATCACCACTTCTTCTTTCCAGTTGCAACAACCTGGAGGGGGGTTATGTCGTGGCTGACTTACAGCGGTTTCGATTAGAAACCAGCGTCAAGAAGTATTGGTCAGGTTGCTGAGCGGATCTATCATTTATCTGGTTTTTCTTTTCATCGTCACAGACCCTGGTCGTGTATAAATAGCTGTAGAAAACAAGTGAAGGATAGAGGATTCATTCTTTTTGAATTAAACAGCAATCTCGAAGACTTCTAGTCCCTTTCTATTGTTGAACACCACACATACACCGTAGGAAAAAAAACCTTAAAAAACCTAAATAAACCTGAATAAACCTGAATTTTCATAGTATTTGAACTTCCGACACACCTGGGCACTTAATGTATTTTTATTTTTACTTTGATTGTGACAAACTTTAGTCTGTTTCTTCTTCTACGTCCCCATTAACTCGTTCAGCAATGACAGTGTCTAATGACAACAAACCCTTTACGTGTCTTAACTGTAACGTACGCTTCAACGAGTTCTCGAACAGCACGAGCAAAAAAGAACATTTTGCAAACTGCCAAAGTGACAATGCCACTTCACAGGTAATTGATTGTACTTAGACAGCTAAATTTCAGTACCATTGCTGATTGTTTTAGCAGGTGGATCCAGGTATGGAACTTGATGATGAAAGTAGCGCCGTTCAGGGCTGCGACGATTTCGCAGAGACAATCGACGACTTCGACGTGGACGTGGAATCTATCATGGATTCTATTGGAGATAACGAAAGTGGCGAAGCGATGGATTATGATTCCATCGGCGGTTATGATTCGCCACATGCAACGGAACTTCTGACAGAAGCAGATGATATGGGGTACAGCACATCAGACTTGGCGCTGGTTTCATCGGCTAGCGCGTCGGACAATCAAGAACGAGAATTGCTGCCGCGTGACATATACTTCAGTACTGAAGACGACCAGTTGCCACCAAACGTCCAGGCGTCACTAGACATCTTTGCTGAAGCCAAAAAGGGCGGGCTAGCAAGAGACAGTTTTGACAGTATTATTAAGATTTTCAATAGTTACGTCGAAACTACCCAAGCGCAAAACGAGCAAGTACGTCCACTATTAAGTCATTACAGGTGTAAGTTCAACATGATACGCCGCTTTCCAGTGCAGCCTTCCACATATCGTGCTTGTCCCGGTGGGTGCAAAATGTTTCTTGACGACAATCACGAAGAAACATGTGGTGTATGCAAGAGGGATTTATATGAAGAAGATGCTGGATCTATCACCCGCAAAAAGTCTTTGGCATCCAGTGTAAAGCAATTGTCTATACGAGATCAGCTCGCGTTACTCGTGTATGACCGGAAAACTCGGGAGCTCTTGCGCCATCGAGCTAAGCGTGATGAGTACGTTCGGCAAACTGACACAGATGATGATAGTGATGATGATGAAACGGATGACGAAAGTGCGATGACAGACATATTCGACGGAAAAATCTACAAAAAAGCAGTCGATACCTTTTTCCGCGGCGAGCTCGATATTGCAGTCAGCTTGTACACGGACGGTTTTCAAAAGTTTGATGCTATGACAATCGTTCATTTCCAGGTGCTCAATTTTCCATTGTCTTGTCGCACCGAGCAAAAGTATATGCTGCAGTCATGCATCATTCCTGGACCTCGAGCTCCTGTGGACTTGTTCAGTTTTTTGCAACCGGCAATAGACGAATTTCAAGAATTGGAAAGCCGTGGAATGAGGGTTTGGACCCAGGATGGACCTATTGTCGTAAGAGCAAGTCTCTTCTACTGTGGAGGTAATGAACACTATGATCGAATCGGACAATGGATTGAGAGTAGTGATGGTTATTGTAGATAAATGAACTGACTTGCTTTTACCTGACTTTTTCATCAATCGGTTGCTGTTCGTACATGGGCGGTTCGTGGATACGATCAGGGGATATACCAGCAGTTGCTAAGATGTGTAATCATGCGTCACATAATCATCAATTCGGCTGTCGTGTTTGTTTTGTTGATAAGTTTGACGTGTCAACCAGAAACTACGCACCTCGTGACCGAACAGCAGCATATCGCGCGCCCGAGCATTATGGACAAGATGGTAGCTTCCAAAACCAACATTTTAGAGAGGCAATGAAAAAACTGGGTCAAAATGGACCTACCCCTTTCGCCGCGCTGCGTATTTTCCATGGGCCATCAATGTTTCCTTTGGACTATATGCATCTTTTTGGATACGGATGTGGCAAAGTAAGGGCAGCATAAAGACGAATCAAGAGAGAGAGGCACACACGTGGGAGAATCGAGGAAATGTGTGGTTTGCGTTTTTGCGATACTAAAAGCAGTGTTTAGCAAATCGTTCACCTGTTGCTTGGGTCAGACTATACCGTCGATAGTGCTAAGGCACCTATCCGCCTCAACACACAGCAACTCCGTTCCATCGACGCCGTGATGGGTTCATCGATGAAAAACCTACCGTCTACATTTTCCAGCAATTGCTCGGACATTACCAAACAGTCTAAATATTTTCGTGCAATCGATTATCTACACTTCATGCGCTTTGTTCTTCCCACTATCATCGTCGAAGTTTTAACCGATACGCATCGTCAAGCAGTTCTAGCTTTGGCAGACATTGTGCAGAGGGCATCATCACGAACAATAACCGAGTCTGATATACAGTCATATCAGGAATCGCTGAAGACGTGGCACAAGTGGTTATCGAAACAAGTTGACGACAAAGCGATTGCTCCCAATATTTTCACGGTTTCACAGCATTACCTCACTCATATCCCGTACATGCTACGGCGTATGGGACCCTTGGTGATCTATAGCGCATTTGCAATGGAAAGGGCAATAGGTGCAACTAAAAAGCGTATCAGGTCGAGGAAGCTTCCTGGTGTAAATGCTGGTATGTTATCTGTGCGATTGCTCTTATTCTCTTCCTATCTTATGCTCAAACCAAGAAACATGGATCCTAGGAAATATTATGTTAGAGCTGGCGATGGAACGACGACTCGAAAGAATTGGTGATAGGAGTGTCTGTTGTAATCAAATGGAAACAGAAAATGAACAAATGAATGTACTGAGTGAAGACGATGCTGACGTAGAAGCTCCTGAACTGTGGGCTCCCTTCACGACCATCTCCCTACAGGCACTGGGTAGTGTATACGAGGTCAATTTGATCAAGAAGGTTAGTCCCAAAGCACAAGACAGGTAAGTTAAATTGAGCTGTTGAAGTAATGTAAAAGCTGTTCCGTAGATCACGGATTATTACATGGTTTTTGAGGGGAGAAATATTAGTGTCTCGCCTAATGACGAAGTAAAGACGGCGAAACGCATGTGGAAAAAGAATGGGATTGTTTTCGGCTCATCGTCACCCTACGGTGGATCGACACGGAAGAATAATTTTGTACGCCTGCGGTTGACCATTAACACCAACAGGCAGCGTAACAATCGCGTTCAGCAGTCCAGGCTTATATTTTATGGTGAAGTTATGGTGTACTTTCAGCATTATGATGGAGACGCCGCCAAATTACTTGCCTTGGTGAAAGTATACGAGGCTAAAAAGTCTAATGACAGTGGCACGTGGCCGTATCGCACAGACGGAGCAGCCTGGAAATATACGGTGGCTAATGTAAAGCGTATTAAACAGTTGGTGTGGAGTGTTGAAAGTACATCGAAGCGTCACTACTTTTGTTGGGCAGGTCGCAAACGAGACAACGAACTTCTTGGGGAACTGCGGTATCTATGGTGATTTCCATTTTAGGCAGTATCAAAGCATAGTTCATCCTTTTTTCCTTATATGCTTCACCTTGCCTCCTTGTTTGCTTCACCTTGCCGTTTGAAAAAAAAATTTTCGTTCCTTTTCTTATTCCTTCTCCTCTTTCTTCAATAAAAAAATATCACACTGAAACAACTCAAACATGGATCCTCAAATTCAAGCAATTCTTAACGCTATCAAGGATAGTAACGATTCAATGCTTGCTCTTGCGCGATCGGTCGGCTCCTTGGCGAGAGAAGTTGATGACATTGGTAAGGCCCTTGATGATCTCTCAACATCAGTAAACCTCATAGGAGGGGATGTTGAAAGTATCAGAAATGCTGTCCTTTCAGGTCCCTCTGTGGAATCCTCCAGCTCCGGGTCACTAGCATCTCTTTCTGGACTGTTCGACGGCATTGTCTTGAGACGCTCATACAGACGCAAAGTCAGCTCACAGACGAAGTTCGTGATGGAGGAGCTCATTGGTCTGTGCTACGACGTTGCCAGGGAGCATCAACTCGATGTCACCCGTATCGACGAGGTTAACATCAGGGACAACGTCTGGGGACGCGCCGGGATTATTGTTGAGGGCATTCTCAGCAACCCTGATGTCGATCCGCTCCGAACGACCTGGTCAGCGATGCCAGAGACGACCTTAAAGGCACGGGAAGACTTGGAGAGCACATGCCAAGGATTTGCACCCTTGGCTGCGTGCGTGAACAGTTGGGCTGCAAACAAGATCCTGCAGCTTCGTTGGGACCGGGCAATAACTTACAAAAGACGTGTTGCTCAGGGCGGCGTCTCCAAAAAGAATAGTAAGTACATACTAGGAGTATTAGCATTTCCGGTATATTTACCTATATATAATGCTTGCCTTTGGACATTTATAGTTTTGACACGCCATAACTCATCAACATCATCGAGCGCTGCACAAGAGGAAACATCTGTTTCTTCAGAAGAAAGGTATATATACTCTACCATTGCTAATGTATTTGGCATACTTCATAGCAAGTACATACTCACACATTGGTTGTATTCAAGCAGTGCTCGTCAGCACCGCGAGGTCGCAGCATTGCCGTCAACACCAACTACAGACGTCGTTCCACGGCTCATGGTGTCAGAGTCGGAAGATGAAGAAACGGCACAACTGCCAAGTTTGTTGCTGTCTCTACACCAAGGTAAACAATAGATCAACGATCCATATTGCATAGCATGAAACGAGCATCCACGATATGCTAACACGATTGAAACAGAGACCACATCGCGCAAACGCGCCCGTTCGTGTGATGGCTCTGCTGATGACGTATCTGAGAGCACCAGTGGTCCTCGTGGCCCCCGTGCTCGTGGTGGTGGTCCCCGTGCTCGCGGTCGTGGTGGTCGTGGTCGTGGTGGTCGTGCTCGCGGTCGTGGTCGTGGTGGCAACTAATCATAGCAGAATGCCAACCACACTTTTGACCTACGAATAAAATACAGTCATCTCCTATCAAATAATTTTTTCGTATATCAGTGGTCGCAATTAATTAAAAATGAACACTTATTTTGCGTGTATACTGCACAATGCAAATATGATTTGTCAAAGTTTTATAATAGAAAGCAAAATTTAATAATAAGCATATTTTTATCATCCAATCATGATCAGTTTTTTGCATATATAATATGAAAGAAGGCCAATGGAGAAATGTGAATAGCTGATGAAGTATCCAATGATGCTCCCAAACGGATACAGCTATACGTACAACGACCAATAAGACACGATGTATGTACCCAATCATAAACACAGTTGAACGCATTTCACGCTTCAACCGACCAATAAGACGAATCAGAGAAACCACGCATATTAAGGTATATTAAGGTTTTTTCAGGTTTTTTCAGGTTTAAAAAAAACCTGAATATACCTTAATTTGCCCGTTTCAGGTTTTTTCAGGTTTTAGGTTTTTTCAGGTTTATTAAGGTATATTAAGGTTTTTTCTTTCCTATAGTGATATAGTTGTTTCAATTTTGTAATCCTTAATGAAATTTGTAATCACCAAATATTTTTGTAATCTTTATAAATATAAAAATTTCATAAACTGGCGGAATGGTAATGAGCATACCCTCTTCTAAGCTAGACCAACTAGATCGATGCTTAGCTTGACAGAATAGAATTATATACAATTTTGTTATTTATAACAAATATTAATAATATGATTCATTCTCCTACATTTCCAAACATAATTCTGTGAGATAACATGTTCTTTCACTATTTAAATCATGCTCTTATACAATTCAGCTTACAGCAAGTGTTTTAAAGAAGCAGATAAATGGCAGGAGAGTAATATCCTTTTCAGAAAATCCAATAGCAACATCGACTCTCTGCTCTTTGTTCATCACATAGATACTAGGCGCCTGTGTTGACATGGACCAATGTCTGATGGAATGGCCTGCGTAAAGAAAAATTCAATTGCTCACACATTGTACCATACATAATTAAACGTGATATATCCTGACTCACTTACCATGAGCATGAAGAAAATGGATCTTGACATATGAGAAAGTCTTGAACGAAGCTTTATCATATAACTGCGCCAGGGTTCGCATCATTGGCAGCATTCCAAACATAGCTTTATAATGGTCAAAGCTTATTTCACTAGCATCATTGGAGCCATAGCCAGAGGAAACTTCAGTCAAAAGAATTTCAGACGAAGACAGATCATTAGCTCTGAGTGTTCCATCAGCATTGTACTTATAACGGCGGTCATTCATTCCTTTCTGCTTGAGTTGGATGGTCATGGCATCGAGTTCAATTTCTCCAGGAAAAAAAGTAACTTTGTGGTTGTTGTTGTGCAAACATTTGGTAGTGGCCTTCATACAGTTGTCAAACAAGTATGATCGATAGCATGATTCAGACTTTTGAAGCACGTCGGTACCACAATTGTCATATATATAGTAATTACTAAACAAGCAATGTCAATTGAGTATATATTCAAGTCTTTTACTTACAACGTGCCACAAATATCGACAATCAGCTTTTTCTCTGCAGCAAGGGAGAGTAAATGGAATCTTTCAGATTCTCATTTTACTCTTAATAACTAACTACCGTTAGTTTAGGTTTGCTTCGCAAAGACCAGCTAGTGCTTCGAAAAATCAAAGATTTTTCTTACACTACCACCCCCAATATAAGAAAGGGAGCAACTGATTCGGTTGCTTACAACCGAGATAATTAATATTTTAATTTCATTAAAATATTATATTATCAAACATTTAAAAAACAATAATTCTTATTGATTTTTAATGTTTTCAGTTAGCACCCTTCCTTAACCCCCTAAAAAAAGATAAATCTTTTTTGCACCCCTATCTTAATGGCTCATTTCATTCGCCACCATATATAAAGTTACCCTTCGGGTTAAAAGCCTCCAGTGGGGGGCTAACTTTATATATTTTTCTAATATAATAATAATAATTTTAAGTTTCACTTAAATTATTTTATTATAAGAAAAAAGGAACTTAAGTTCCTTAAAGAAACAAGAACTTTGAAAAAAAAAAAAATTTTTTTCTTGTTCTATAAGAATGATGGAGGCACACCTCCATCTATTCTTAGAAGGAGAGTAAATGGAATCTTTCAGATTCTCATTTTACTCTTAATAACTAACTACCATTAGTTTAGGTTTGCTTCGCAAAGACCAGCTAGTGCTTCGAAAAATCAAAGATTTTTCTTACACTACCACCCCTAACATAAGAAAGGGAGCAACTGATTCGGTTGCTTACAACCGAGATAATTAATATTTTAATTTCATTAAAATATTATATTATCAAACATTTAAAAAACAATAATTCTTATTGATTTTTAATGTTTTCAGTTAGCACCCAAGGATTGGATCGTCTAGCACAACGTGGTTCAATTGCTCAACACAGCTTTGCATTTCAATGTTGGATTCCTATGATACTAGTGGTGTTAGTTTTTCGATTTCCTAATTACATTGCAAAAACGGCATACTGCATCAAATATGGTTATGCACATCTCGGCAAGGCATGGGCTTATATCCTGTATCGTGACTGACGACACTTCCTGGTTTAGCTTGGTATATAGGCCAGGAGGTAAACAGGCTCTACGTCGCACTAGCTTCCCACACCAGATCACATTATGCATTTCAGGACTAACATAATAAGTGTAAGCATGGGTAATTGTTATATTTCAATATTTTGTTTTTACCTCAGTTGCATGAAATATTCTGGTTACAAGCTTTCTTTAGTAAGTTACACAAATTATATAAAGTTATATAAATATTTTTTTTTGATTTTTCATAAAACACTTTTTTTCTTTTTTCTTTATCAAAATGTTTAAATCAAATGAAACACTATTTCGAACACTTTACGACGATGAACAAGCTATAATCTATTCACAAAAGCAAGGACTTATAAAACCTTTTATTTGTAAAAAATGTGAAAACCCATTATCCATTGGAAAATATTATCAAAGATATCGATTTTATTATTATCCAGATAATATTAGAAAAGGTGTATTTGCCGAAACATTATTTGAAAAAACAAATCTACGACCAATACAAATAGCAGAACTATTACGTCAATGGATGATTGGTGTGTATCTTTTATTATATAACATATCATATTGGATCAATTTGTTTTTTGTATAGATCCTTCTCCTATAAAAGTGTCTCTACAAATAGGAATTGATGATGAAACAGTTACACGATTATTTCAAAAATACGCTTTACGATAAAAACATGGATCCTTAACAATCAAGAGTTATGGAAAAATGTAATTGGTGGACAAGATGAAATTGTTGAAATCGGCAAATGCTGTTTTGGCAAAACAAAAATTACTACTGCAAAGCATAAACAATACAGAAAACATATGTGGATATTAGGCGGTTATCAAAAAAAATCTGTTCTTTTTGGTGCCTGTTCAAAATCGAAAAATGTCAACATTGTTACCAATAATCAAGGATCAAGTTTATCAAGGAACAACTCTAATCACTGATGGTTTACGATCTTATACAAGCTTAAATAAGATGGGATACATTCATAAAGCAGTTGATCATTCAAAATATTTTGTGGATCCAAAAGATTCAACAATACATACTAAGAGCATCTCCAACGGTCGTTCTAAGTTCCATTTTAGGATTCCGAAATAGAAAATATCGAGTTCCAACGGTCGTCCTATTTCTACTCTATTCTAGAAAAGGGTCAAACTTTTTAGAATAGGCGTCCCAAAATTAGGGCATGTTTTCTAAAATAAAATCGTGTTGTTGTACACAGTAAAATAAAGCTCTCTCTTCTTTATAAATCACTTCCTTTTCCAACAACAATGGGGACCGGCCATGGTTATGATGATTTTAATGCGGTCTAGTAACCCTAGATGACTAATTAGCTAAGATATGTCAGGATAGCCAAACTAATTTTTATTGAAATAATTCATGCACGAATGTCTTGGCATGCATACATTTACAGTTGACCCCCACTTTTTGCACCTCCGCTTTTTGCAGATCCTCAGTTTTTGCAGCTTTTTTTAGAGGAATCCCGCTCATCACTTAGTAAAATTGCAGTTTCCTCACTTTTTGCATTTTGCAGCCCAAAACCAGGACCTGCAATTTCCCGCTAGTGGTTTTCATTCTCCCCAGAGAGCGGCGACACTGAGAATCGAACCACTGATACTTCCTAGTTTTAAATATAAAGCTTTATATTTATTACATAAAGGTTTAATTACTGAAAATAATTGGTGATTCTAGATTGTTTGTTCTGGCTTTTCTTGCGGAAATCATCCCGGACTTTTCTGAGCTCATTCCAAATGTTTTGATGTTCCGCGGCATCTAAAATAGCAATTGTTTTTTCTAGTATTCTTGTTTTTTCTTGCAAACTATATACTGGTGTAACAGGTTCAGATGAAACAACAGTCATGCTAGTATCTTCATTGCCATTGTCAACAACATCATCAGCTACTTTTTCATTATGAATAGCACTAACAATTTCTTCATCGGAAAGCAGTGGATGAACAGCTACAATTTCCTCAGGTGGATCTGCATCAAAAGTGAAATTTGCAAGGTTGTTGGCACCATAAATAAGACTGAGATGATCATCAATCTGGCCAAGTGCAACTTCGTCTGCATTGTCTGACCCACTATCAGTGCTGCTAGTCATGACTGCATCTATTACCCTCGTTTTTATGTAGCAGTTTACAATTGTCAGCACTGGAACACTTTGCCATGCCTCATGACACCATTGTATTGCTGTCAAAACATTAATACGAAACGTATTTCCGTCATTAACAGGCAGGCCTTTTTCCAAGCGCTCCTGAATTCTGCTATATGCATGCTCATATTGCAAATTCCTAATACAATAGAGAAAATAGTTACTTTCAAATTTCCATATACATATAAAATAAGCCTATCTAATAATTATAACAACAACGTACTTGAAATGCACCTTGAGACTGCGGATAATACCAGCATCTAAAGGCTGCATGAGCGATGTTGTATTTGGCGGCAAATATACTAGCTCAACATTCTTTGGCTCGTAATCGCAAAAATGGCCCGAAAAGTTGTCTAAGAGCAATGCAATTTTTCTTTGCTGATACACCATCGATTTATCCAGCATAGTAAGGTACTTCTTAAAGATATCGCGCGTCATCCAGGCATTGGCATTTGCATGGTACTTCGAGATGTCAACCTTTCTCTGCTGTGCCTGTTGTTATATAGAAAATATAATAAGCAGTTGATCATCATCTTTTACTTTATCGTATAGCATACTTTGCTGAAACAGGTTGGGCGCTGTGCCTTGCCAATGAACCAGGGGTGCCACTTATCAGATCCATCAGCATTCGTCGTCAATACAAGAGTCAACCGTGACTTGTCCTGCTTGACCCCTTTAAACGGTCCAGGTGCAATTGTAGACACAGGAGCACTGGAGTAGAAGACAGCTGTCTCGTCCATGTTGTAAATGTCCTTTAACGCATATTTTTCTAGCATCCATTGGATTTCAGGCAACTTGACTTCTGCGAGTGTGACATCAGCAGAGCTAGCTTCACCACTTATTTTTTAGACCTTGAGGTTATATCGTTTTTGGAAGCGGTTTTGCCAGCCATTGGAGAATGTGAAGTCCTCAGTAGAGATTTGCAGCTTAGTTGCAAAGTTTTCACCAGCTTTCTTGATAATATCCCAATTGATTGGGATCTTCTCATGGAATCTTTGTTCTATCCATGTATATAAAGCGTATTCTAGTTCCTATTGTATTATTTTTGCTTTCTTATTAGTAAAGTGAGTAGCAAGCAGTACTCAATAAGCTTAAACATACGGGAAACTTTGCTCGAGCTTTTTGTCTTTTATTTCTCTCGATGCCGTTTCTTCTTCATGTTTTCTCTTAGCAATCATTCGTGAAATTGTTGTTGTATTCGGAACACTCTCAAGGTTGTATGTTGTTTTTATCCAGTCGAGTAAATCCTTGTATGTAAACTTGCGCAGCGCTTTCTCTTTGGCGATGTAGTACTGATACGCTGCTTCACTTATTTCGTCAGTAAGCCTTTCATATTTTCCTTTCGACATGATGTGTAGTTTGAGTAGTGTGTATAAGACAATTGCAAAAATTCAAGTCTTTTTATATAGACTTTGCAATGTGAAAGTAACCTCAACAAAGTACCGATATTCTTTAATTGGTTCATATAATTGACACTTAGTAAGCTAAGCTATACTCAGCCTGTGTAACACCCTTATACCCATCCTCACTTTTTGCAGTTCCCCTCTTTTTGCAGTTTTTTTCATGAAAAACCGCTACTGCAAAAAGCGGGGGTCAACTGTAAATTTTTGAAAAAAAATAAAATTGAATTTTCTTTTAATATAAAAATAATACCACAGAATATAAAGCAAAATATATTTGTTATATTTTTTATTTTTATTACTTCAACAATCGACATGAACCAACTCAACCTTCTCGCATTCTTAGCCATTATGGCTGAATTTGTTCCTATTTTAGGAGTTACATTGACGCTCTTAATTGAAAGAGCAAAACACCTTGCTGAAAACCATCAGTATATTGAGTATGAACCTCTTGTCACACAACTGAGGTCAGAACTCGAAAAAGACCTTACACAGGCTAAAGTTGATAAAAAAACTAAAAATAATACACGCAATAAAATAATTGGAAGAATTCGAGAATATGTGAGATTCCTTAAATCCTCAAATCCTCAATTTTCCGATGCAATGTTAGAGGGTAACACCTCTGGTGCAGGTTCCTCGCAGGGCGGTAAAGAATTCCGATTCCAAAATACTAAAGGGCTGTTCACATATATTTGTAAGGACTTCCATTTAACAAAAGAGCAAATCATGGAATGGTTTATAAAACATGAACGTATTAGTTATCGAATTGAAAAGGCAATTGCATGTGATGAAACTACACCAGAAACCAATGAGAAACATGTACACATATGGATACAAATGGATGAGCGATTTGACACAAAAACAGCACGTAAATTCTTTACTATTGATGGTGTTACTCCAAATATCAAACCAGGTGGTAATCCACAAAAGTCTATTAGCTATTGTATGAAAGGAAAAGATTATATTTGTTATAATATGGATCCAATTTATGAAATTAAAACCAGAAAAATGCACCAACAGCTACTTAGATATCAATTAATTACTAAGCAGCTTAATATGCGGAAGGCTACCGAAATATATCCAGAATTGCTATGGAAATATGATACTGTAAAATCAAATTTAAATTCTTACTTTCATGATGCAGATATGGAAAATAACCCTGGAAATAAATTACATATGTGGTCTATGTTTAGTATTGAAACAATGTTTGGTGGCAAAAATAAGATACCACAATACTGGATTGTAGGTCCATCAAATGTAGGTAAGACATATAACATTGATGTATTAGAACTAGGTGGTCATCGAGCATATTTAATGAATAAAGAAAATGATTGGTCAGATTATAAGGATGATGATTATGATTTTATGTATAATGAAGAAACAGGTTCTGATTTCAAATTAACATTTTTAAACCAAATGTTAGAAGGAACACGGTTAAAACTTAATGGCAAATTCACAAAGTCAATAACTAAAAAGAAAAATATGCCAATAATACTGAATAGTAACTATATGCCGCACATGTTATACAAGAATAAATCAGTATATGAGTTAGAACCAACGCTCAATCGTTTATATATTATCTATGTTGATAAGAACTGTAAAGGTCATATAATATGGAATCCATACACAATGAAGGTGAAGGATTATGAAAATAAATTCATGTATTATGAAAACATGGATATGTATGAAGACTTATACAAAGATGAATTCGAAAACGAATACCAAGATCAGCATACATTTATCCGTTATGCACATAATAGTGGTCAGGATGGTATCAAAAAATATACACCGATGGATAAAACAGTAGAGGAACTGCAAGAATTAGCTGATACAGAAGAATATATGAAGGAACAAGAAAAAAAACATAATAGTAATAATACACAGAACAATAAACAGCATAAACCACCTCAACAAAATAATAGAGGATGGTCAACTGTAAAGGCACTCCTACCAGAAGATTGTAGACATTGGGAGGATGTATTAAATGATATAAAATGTGATGAAGTTATAACTGATAACATCGATTGGGAAAACCTACCACAAGATACAGAGAAACATAAATATATAGATGTCAGTACATCCGAATCAGAGCAAAGCAGTGACTGTAATATACCTAATACTATACCAAAACGTAAAAAGAAAAAAAGACAAAATAAAAATAAATGGAGAAACAAGAAGGTAGTAGAAGAAATAAAACCAAAAGAATATTTTAAAAAGCATAAGGATATAAAACAGGCTATAATAGATGATATAGATATAACAAAAGAAACTGACGTCAAAAATAAGTCAACAGATACTAATATAAGTACAAGTATAACTAATGAATGCATAAAACATAAATATAATTGGGCAAGTAAACGAGAGGTTAATGCGGTCAGTTTCAATATGAGATTTTTTAATAAACAAAGAAATAAGAAATTAATTTAGAGCTGAATACTATGTGTGGCCATATATTTATGTAGCATTTCCCGGGAATTAAACTTATCAACTGTTAACCAGCTATTATCCTTTACACTATATCCAACCCACTTAACCTCAAATATGTACTTATTATCAGTATACACATGTCCTACAATCTTCTCAATTTCATATGAATTACCATGTTCTCTATTTCTCTGTTCTCTTTGATTTTCTCTCTTGCATTTAGATGTATTATTTTCAGTTTCTTCCTCACTATCTATAGCCATATCTATTGATTGATTAATATTAAGCTGTAGAAATTTCTGCTGCATGTCAACCATTTCGTGATATTCAGTATTTACTTTTTGCTCATTTGAAAATACTAAGTCAAGTTTGTTTTTCTTACTTGGGAATTCAAAATCTTTTCCATACTATAATTTATGATGTGGTTGTACCTCTATATTATACTTCTTTACAAATCGCCATATATTAGTAAGAATACAAGCAACACGAAACTGAATATTATAATATCTTATCTCGGTTATTTGCAATGCTGCACGATTATTATTAAATCGTTCAAATTTAGAGCCTAACATAGAGAACTGTGCTTCTATTACTGAACGAAATGATCCAAACTTGTTATTAAAGTATGTCTCATTGATTGTTAACTTTTGTCCCGGTTCTTTTCTTATGGGATGTAAAAAATTACAGTCATAAAAACTATATCCAGCATCTGTCGCATTATCTTTAAACTTTTGTATAAATAAGTTATATCCACCATCCATTCCTAAACAATCTGCCTCACTTATTTTATTATATAGTGTTATATTAATAAACATAGTACCATCATTTCCGATAGCACATTTTTCAGATACTGAAACATGTGTAATTATTTCACTCATATCCTGTATAACCTGTGTACGTACAGCTGGCCCTTTTAATTTATATGAATATAACTGTGATTGTGACTCATTTGGTTTATAATACTTTATTTTACTATCATGTCCATCAATAAATAGTGTAACATTCTTAAAACCATCTGGATTGTTTATTATTGCTGATAGAATGCGAATATGTGGTGATGAGAACATACTATCTAAATCTTGTTTTACCTTTTTATTCACTTCATTATAGTTAGTAATCTAGAACCGCTTATATAAATCATAAAATGTTGCATATGGCATAACAGTATGCATATCCTTTCCTGATACACCTGATACCATATGATATAATAATGCAAGTCCTTTTTCAATCTCGTGGTATAGCCCTGGATATTCAATATTCTCATATGAAACTGTAAGAAAATAAAATAGAGGTATAAATCCAAATCTATGAAGTAATACATCCTTTATATCATTTATTGTATTATTCTTCATATCTTTAATAGCTGTTCTATGATTAAATCTATGTTGCATTTCAGGCCAAGATTTATCAAGAAAAGTCCATTTATTATCAATTAAATTTTTAATTTCAATATCGAGTTGTTCAGTGTGTTGTGTTGTGTTCATTTTTATTTGTTGTTATGTACTTTAAACAATCGCTCTTTTTTTTCTCATAGGAGGCTACCAATATAAATAAAAAAATTCAATTTTTATTATTTTTATTGTAAATCAATAATTATTTCGGCCACTGATGTTGTAACAGTGTCGGCCCAGATACTTACAATCAGGAACGTGAATGGGTAGACAGTGTGGATCAATGAATAAGGTGAGACTCGGATATATCAAAGGATAAAACGATAGGGATCCATATAACTCAGGATCCCGTCTTTATATATACGTCGAGTAATAGGGGGCTAGCTATTGTCTAAGTATTGATCTACATCATAACTTCTATCTAGAATATCCACGCCTATTACTCCATATTCAACCATGCGGTTGACCGCAAGTCATCCTATCATCTGAACCATGCGTTGTCGATCGTCAACCATGCAGGTTGGATATCGTCATAACGGTATGCACCGTTACATCCTCCCCCGTCTACTTCAAGAGGTCGACTCGAAGTAAAACGTCAGGTGCTCGCCGTCGATCCGTCGACTCGTCCAAAGTAATTCTTGATTTGCGTCGTTTCGATCGCCGTCCTTTGTAGCTCGTTAATGTCTGTGCGTCGATCTGCGAGTAGTATGCACCGTCCTTGTGTGCGTCCAAGTGGGTTCGTATGCTGGAACTCTTCTACAGCAGTGACGGATCGTTTTGTGCGTCGACTGGATAGAAATCGTCCCGGTCTAGGGTTCTCCCCCCGCAAATTAAAACGTCGTGAGAGATCCCAAAAGGTGGTCGTCGTGGTGAAATAGACCCAGAGGAACTATAAAAAAAATAAACACCACAACCCATTGCACATACAGTTACCTGTTTCGTCTGTGTTTGGGCGGACGACCACGGCGTCGAGGAAGTAAATTCGTATCCGAAGCTTTTGATGGCGTCGCTTCCTTGGATTGTTTGAAGTCTTGAAGAGCCTCGGGCGCATTGGAAAGGTGTTCGGCGGGTTCCCACGTCGCCTCGTGTAAGGGATAACCTTTCCACTTAACCAAATATTGTAGCTTGTTTCGTCGCTTGCGCTCGTCGAGAATGGCTTCAACTTCCCATTCGTCTTCGTCGTCAGAAACATTGGTGATCACTGGTGGTGGCCGTTCTGGCTTGCGTCCCACATCGTCAGGTTCCAAATATTTCTTGAGGGCGCTCACATGGAAAACGTTGTGAGCCCTGATCGAAGCCGGCAAATCAAGCTTGTATGCCATGGATCCAATACGTTCAAGGATTTTGTAAGGACCCGCCCACCGTGGAAGTAACTTTCTGGCGGGAGCGTTGGAATAAACATCAGGATTCAAGTGGGTCGTCTTGACTAATACGTCGTCATCCACGTCGAATTCCAGATTACGTCGCTTCATATTGGCATACTTGGCTTGGCGATCCGTTGCTTCCTTGATTGCCTCAGTGACTTGAAGGCGGATAGACTCCAAACGTGTAGCGAGAACGTCTGCTGAATCAACATCAGAGGAGGCAGATCCCGTGGTCAAAGCGAGTGACACCTGTCGTCCCAAGTCAGCGTAAAAGGGTGTTACCCCTGTAGAAGCGTGCTTGGCGTCGTTGTAGGTGTGCTCGAGGACCGGCAGCCATTCGTCCCAATCCGATTGATTATATACAACGTAATGACGAAGCATATCTTCAAGCGTTCGATTCGTGCGTTCCGTCTGTCCGTCTGATTCTGGGTGTAGACTGCTGGACAAATTTCTTTGTACCCCAAGCATCGTCGTCAAGGCCTTCCAGAATCTAGAAGTAAAGCGGACATCTCGATCCGAGACTACGTCTGATGGTAAGCCGTGCTGTCAGTATATCTCACGCAAAAACAGATGAGCAAAATCCTCTGCTGTATCAGTCGTCTTGCATGGAGCAAAATGTGCGCGCTTTGAAAACCGATCCACAAAAACGGCAATTGCATCGAACTTATGTAGCGTCTTCGGCAAGTGTGTGATAAAATCAACCGAAATTGAGGTCCATCGTCCAGAAGCTAGTTGCAATGGCTGCAACAAGCCTGCTTTTTTGGCATTTGGCAACTTGGTACGCTGGCACATGTCACACGTCGCAATATAACGTCGCACTGTTTTGTTCATATGTGGCTAGTAGTAAGTTCGTCCAAGTCGTTCGACCGTTGCATCGATGCCGCGATGACCGGCGATTGGTGCGTCGTGTGCGTCATGCAAGAGGGTGTTGAGAAGCGTTGGCATGCGCGGCACACAGATTTGGCGTCGTCCATCTTTTTTGCGATAGATGATGCCGTCGGCTAGTTCGAACTCTTCGTCGTCGTCGTTCGTCCGAAGCCGAGTCAAAACGTCTGCCCAAAAAGAATCGTCCTTGTAGTGCTGAGTGCATTCCTTGCCAAGCGTCTCCCCCCTCACTGTGAGGACCACAGCACAAAGTTCCATTGAGACGTCGGGGTTGACATGAGCACTTAGTTTGCAAACAATATGGAAGATGGTAATTTGTATGAAGTTTTTGTTTGAGAGAAAATTATGCGCACAATAGCTTGTACAACAAACAATGGTTTCTTGGCCGTTGCTGTTGCTACTAGGAATTATAACCATAATTTATGATGTGGTTGTACCTCTATATTATACTTCTTTACAAATCGCCATATATTAGTAAGAATACAAGCAACACGAAACTGAATATTATAATATCTTATATCAGTTATTTGCAATGCTGCACGATTATTATTAAATCGTTCAAATTTAGAGCCTAACATAGAGAACTGTGCTTCTATTACTGAACGAAATGATCCAAACTTGTTATTAAAGTATGTCTCATTGATTGTTAACTTTTGTCCCGGTTCTTTTCTTATGGGATGTAAAAAATTACAGTCATAAAAACTATATCCAGCATCTGTCGCATTATCTTTAAACTTTTGTATAAATAAGTTATATCCACGATCCATTCCTAAACAATCTGCCTCACTTATTTTATTATATAGTGTTATATTAATAAACATAGTACCATCATTTCCGATAGCACATTTTTCAGATACTGAAACATGTGTAATTATTTCATTCATATCCTGTATAACCTGTGTACGTACAGCTAGCCCTTTTAATTTATATGAATATAACTGTGATTGTGACTCATTTGGTTTATAATACTTTATTTTACTATCATGTCCATCAATAAATAGTGTAACATTCTTAAAACCATCTGGATTGTTTATTATTGCTAATAGAATGCGAATATGTGGTGATGAGAACATACTATCTAAATCTTGTTTTACCTTTTTATTCACTTCATTATAGTTAGTAATCTAGAACCGCTTATATAAATCATAAAATGTTGCATATGGCATAACAGTATGCATATCCTTTCCTGATACACCTGATACCATATGATATAATAATGCAAGTCCTTTTTCAATCTCGTGGTATAGCCCTGGATATTCAATATTCTCATATGAAACTGTAAGAAAATAAAATAGAGGTATAAATCCAAATCTATGAAGTAATACATCCTTTATATCATTTATTGTATTATTCTTCATATCTTTAATAGCTGTTCTATGATTAAATCTATGTTGCATTTCAGGCCAAGATTTATCAAGAAAAGTCCATTTATTATCAATTAAATTTTTAATTTCAATATCGAGTTGTTCAATGTGTTGTGTTGTGTTCATTTTTATTTGTTGTTATGTACTTTTAACGATTGCTCTTTTTTTTCTCGTAGGGGGCTACCAATATAAATAAAAAAATTCAATTTTTATTATTTTTATTGTAAATAAATAAATAATTCGGCCACTAATGGTTATACCGATCATAGCAATTTTATTATTTATATTACAGCTAGTAGATTATAATTGGTTAGACAACTAATAGCAGGAAGTCATAGAAATATCCTTCAACCTCCTTAAATACTAGGGGGTTTCTTTTTTTTTCATTGCAAAATCGTTCTTTTCCCAAAAGATAAGTCATATTATTGGTTTTATAATCTTGCAAGAAAAGCATGATAACAAGTCTACCTATGAACCCTGCCCTTCGCTGGAGAAGTATCCTAGCCTTGATAGCATTTGCTATAGCAATTGCGTCCCAGCTGGGAGTGGGAGCCGTAGTTTATCATTATGCTATTCATGTTGGCAGCACATATGTCAATGAAGGTATCAGGTAAAAACGTTGCCGGCATATGGCAGGTATATCAGTAACAATAGATTTGCTATATTTTATAATTTTTTTTGAAAATAACTAATTTATAAAGATTTCTGAGTTTAAAATCATATGTACTATTTATTTTCATTTAAAAAAACTTAAAATTTTTAATATATACATTTATATATAAAATAAATGATATTTTTTAAAAATTAAAATTGACTGTTTTTATTGCTTAAACAAATATAAATTCTAATAATTTTGAAAATAAAAATAAATGGTAAGTATAAAAACTAATTTGTTTATGGTGCCCGTCACCTAGAAACGTAAATTTTTGGACCAATTTTTGATGTTTTATTTCAACTTTTTTCACTTATATAACCCACTTTTTTGGCTTCATAGAACGATAGAGAGAGGCTCAAAGAGCAATTCTATGAAGCATTTATACTTACTTACAGGCAAAAAAATTGAGAAATAAAGCGCCAAAGTTGCAGTAGATTCGAAAATTTAGCAGAGGATTTTGTCAGAATGTCTACCCCACCATACACTAGTGTATGACATTGAATCGGCGATCTTCATATTAGGAAGGTAGTGTAACATTAGTGATAAGCGCCGGTGTAATATATACCTCAGCCTTCCAATCAACATTGACTGTAATAGTGCCATGTAAATTATAAGTAGGATGACAAAGTTTTATTGTTCCTTCTTCTTCCAAAACATTCTATACAATGGGGAGACTCAACAAGCGCCAGAAGCACCTTAAAAGCATGCAAGAGTCAAAGAACACACTCAAGTAAATTTCTTGTGCATTCAAAGAGAACTGTCAGGCTTTAAGAATCATTTGAGAGTAGTTTGTTTACATTAAGTCATCCTACCCCTCATTACTAGCGTTAATGAGCCTACTTGGGTACCACTTGTGGATAACGTGAACGAAAGTGAATACAATGAGCTTTTCGATTTCGACGATGAAATGTGGGAGGATACTGCCGAAAGTACCAATCAAGACGCTGCTGATGCAGAGGACTGGCAGCTGCTTGGAGTTTCTGCAACAACCTTAGTAGATTCTGCCACCAATTTGAGTCTTGAGTGGTGAGATGGTGCTGATGACTACCTTCCAGACTATAGAGGTGTGATTGACTTATTTCTTCTAGTTTGTTTGTTGACTGTTTCATCTTCTTACTGCAGTCGTTTCCAAATACAGGAAATGGCAAAAAAACTGCACAGCGCCGTCATAGAAATGCAAGAGAGCTCGCTGCATCGGGTAAAAAGCATCGAAAAATAACAGAGTTCTTTGCTGCGTCATTGACCACCGATCCATCATCATTGTCAGCTGCAGATGAAGCCTTGATCGTTCTCGAAGATCAATCGCTAATGAAGGAGAGATATGCGGCTTTGCAACAACTGATGCAGACCAGCAGTCGCCATCAGGCCAAATAAAGCCATACGATGTCCTACGGTACAATTGTGTCTTGCAATTCCTGGGATATCTAATCGAGCACCAAGGCCAAAAGAAACAGAAAATCGTCGAATCTGAAAGAATTGCGAAACAATTAGGTGGTGGTTCCATACAGTATTTGGGTCAGGCAATCAGATCGTGGACCAAATCATATGTCTCACTAGCAAAGTAACTGCTCATCGCCAAGGCAAGCATTCTAAGCGAATTTCTCTGCTTGCCGATGAGGATATCAAGCTTGCAATTTGCAAGTATATCAAAGAGCAGCCCCCACAGCAAAGAAAAGTGGAGCTGATCAGAAAAAAAATTGCAAGAAGATATCATCCCACGAAAGCTCGGTGTGCCGGTGTCGATTGGTGAAAGAACAGTTGCGAGAGCTTTGCACTTGTGGGGATACAAATTCCAAAGAAATATGAAGAATGTACGTATGAATGCTTTTTACCATTTGACTATCTATATGCATTGAGTGGATATATTGGTTGAACGGATTTATAAGTTGAGTGGATGTACAGATCGAGCAGATATTGTAGGCTGAGCTTAGATTCTTTTATAGGTTTTTTACGATGGCCACGAAAGAGATGATGTGGTGAAATATAGAAAGGAATGTACCAAGAGAATGCTGACATACGCCAAAAATATGGTCACATACACCGGCGAGAGTATGGAAATCGAGTGTGTTCCGGACACTGTACGTAATGGCGAAACCCGTTATGTGCTAGTTACACACGACGAATGCATTTATCTACTCGAACGACGGTGTCAAATCTGCATGGTTCACTGAGGAAGAAACCGTTTTGACACCTAAAAGTCAAGGTCAATCAATAATGATTTCTGATTTTATGTGCTCCTGCCATGGATCGTTGAAGATTGATCCAGATGATGAAAGATTTGGTGATCTCCAATTCAAGGAATCCAGAGCAATCTTCTATCCTGGCGCAAATAGGGACGGCTACTGGACTAGCATGAATATGGTGAAGCAGTTACGCGAGCGAGCCATCCCGATCTTCAATGCACTACATGGAGACGATTGCATTGGTATGTGCACATGAAGGGAGAATATCATATATTACTTGATTTTGAGTTTTTAACGATCGTAAGTAGCTGTTTTCTGCTTCGACCAGAGTAGCAATCATAACGCGTTTGCACCAGATGCGTTATGCGTTAATAGAATGAGTCTGCATCCCACAGACGCGGATGCTGATCCTGGCAACCATTTTAAGTCCGGATGGTTTTATACCGAGCTCTCTGGGTATGGGAGGGTACCAAAGCCGCAAAACATGTATTTCAAAGATGATAATGAACAACTGAAGACCAAAGGCATCAAAAGAGTAAGTGATCATACTTTTTTTAGCTTGAAGCTAAAGCCAATATATATGTTTTCTGTGCACCAAGATCTTGTCCTGTATCTATCATTTATATAATGGTTTAGATCTTGCAAGAGCGTGGCGCATGGATTCCTGGTCTATTGTTGACATGTAAGAACAGCCCTGGTACATCTGATAACTGCTGTTGCGCTCGTCATCTTCTTGGGTCCCATCCTGATTTTCGGAGACAGGTGACAGCTCTTGCAGAAACTGTTGAAAATGCTGGCCATGTATTCGATCTGTATCCCAAGTTTCATTGCGAATGCAACTTTATTGAAAGATACTGGGTTGCTGTAAAGAGAATTGCCAGGGAAGAATGTGATTATAGCTTCAGATCCCTCTCCCAAAACATTACACAATATTTAGATAGCATTCCTTTAGGGTGCTCTCAAAAAGGGCGAACGGCCGTTCGCCCCACCCACGAATAGAAATAATTTTAAAATGCCGAAAAATTGTATCCATATGAAGGTGGGTCGAAGCTTCCAAATTGAGCGAATCGTCGTCTCAACAAATTGTTGAGACGACGCCTCGGTCCGAACTCGAAAAGGAAAGTAGCTGTGTCACATCCATGCAACGGCAATCGACTTGAATTTGGGAAAGCAGAAAAGGTATCATTTTTCCTATACCTGTCAATAGTACATCATCATTGCAGTACCAATAGTACAGCTAGGTATCGCTGATATGAATGTTTTTAGAAATACAAGTTTATTCTGATCGTGCTTAAAAGATACGAAGAAACACAAAATAAATAAAGAAACCGCTCTTTTCCAATTTTCTTTTTTTTCAATGGACAACAACCCCCGTTTATCACTCATTCAAGTTAATCGCGAGCAGGCTACTCAACGCCGTCGCCGTATCAGTGAACGAAGACGTCGACTGTTTTGGCTTCTTATGACAACTATGGCTGAAGCATCGCTCCAAACATTAGGCTTCCTTCCAGAAATGTATGCTTACATTGGTTCCCCTCTCCATTTTCGCCAAGTTCGTGGTCCCTATCAAGCAAAACGATCCATGGACTACTGGAGAATCGAGCACAAGAACTTGACGGATGACGATAACCAACGAAACAGCTACAAGGCTCATTACCGTATGAACAAGGCTACGTTCAATTGGTTAGTGGATATGCTGTCGCAAGATCCAGCTTTTCAGCGTAACTCTCCTCGTGCCACTCCACCGTACATTCAAATTGCTTGTGTTCTATGGCGCTATGCAAACACGCATCTTGGATACCGTTTGTTTAGTACTCGTTTTGGTTTCTCGCAAGGTTCATACAGGAACTTCAGCCGGAACTTTATGCAAGCAATGGTGAACACACTCGGAAGGATGATCCAATGGCCGCAAACCCTGGAAGAAGTTCAGAGAAATGCAGACGACTTTGCAAAAGTAGTTTTCGAGTCGGATCGAACACGAGCGGTAGCAAGACCCAAATTGCTCAATGTTATTGGGGCTATGGATGGGAAGCTAGTGATTATCCACAAGCCAAGTCATAGTGGGATAAGTTGGATGGATCGCAAAAACCACCATTCAATGAATCTCCTAGCTGTATGCGATGCACAGCAGCGGTTTTTGACGGTTTATGTTGGTGAATCAGGTAACGTTCACAAATCACAATTTCCTTTCGTAATTGTATGATATCCTTGCTAGTTTATTGTCATGATACAAGGTCGTGCACACGATTCTCGGGTGTTTGCCAATTCGGATCTAGCAAGAGATTTAAAAAATGATCCAGATACCAAATGTCCAAATGGCTCATACATTATTGCAGGTATGTAAAGGCGATTCATGAATTATGTCTACATAGCAAGTTTATGCTAATTATAGTTTTTGCATTTAACAGATTCCGCTTATCCTCAACGCCCGTACATTATGACACCTTATCCAAAAAACACACGAGATCGCGCCAAGAAAGACTTTAATTATGCTTTATCGTCGCAGCGTATGGCAATTGAACATGCATTTGGTGCGCTTACTTCGCGTTGGCGATTCCTTAAGCATTACTTGTACCAGCTGAATCCGGTCGATCTCGCCACCACCATCTATGTCTGCTGTATCCTTCACAATATCTGCATCGACCGACCTGGCAACGAACTTCCGGATAACATTGATGATTTTGACCAGGAGCTCAATGCTGATCATCTTGTGAGCATTGCCGAAGTCGACGCGCGTCGTGGAACAGCCGAAGAAAATGAAGATAGTGGAAATGCCGAAACCGCAACAGTAAGCTCGGAATCGAATACTTCCAGCATGCCGTCTATTTCTGTCGAACAAGACGACATCCTAACCGACGCTGAAGTACGGCGGCTACGTCAAGCAGGGAACGCCAAACGCGACACACTTAAGGATGAGTTACAAGCACGTCATTCTGGCCGGCGTCAAGCATAATTGATTAGAATAAGCACAATAAAAAAAGTCTTTGAAAACCCAATTTGTTTTAAGCATATCACTTATTCGAAATGGTCTGTTGAAGTTAATTCTTGATTTCTAATGCATGAACTTATTGCGATGTATTGTTTTGTTTTTCTAGAATCAACAACCCTCGCATCGGTACCGCAAGATATTTAGAGATAAGTCCTTATAGTCTCTACAAGTGTCAAATAATTTGTGATATGATATGATAAGCAATACAAATAAATCCATTTATTGTTCAGTGTTATTTTGCTCTCTATTATTTTGACTACGGGTGAGTCCTACAAGTGCTGCAATTACATCTGCAATCCGCTCCTCTGCTCTAACCCTTCTTTCTTCTAACTGCTGTTGGCTTTCAACTCTTCTGTTTTCAAGATCAACCATCGCCTGAAGCTGCTGCTGAAAACGTCGCTCATCAGCTGCTTCGCGCTCTGCGTCGAGTGTACGTTCTTGTTGAGTGAATTGTTCGAAAATGCTGTCAAGTTTTTCAAACAGCTGTTCCCGGCCCCGCTCATGCGCCTCCAAAAGCTCACTGCCCAAGTCGTTGTTAACTCGTCGCCGCTGGGCTGGTGGCTATTCTGCATGATCCGTGACAGAATTTCCATCATTTGCTTCATCACAGGTTCGAACCAGGTTGCCTTGGCGATTTGAATCGATCGTTACCGGCGCTATCACACTCGCATCATCTTGAAGAAACGCCATCATCGCATCGTAGTGAGAGAACCTCTCTTGGTTAGGTCCTCCCCCATTTCCAGTCTGATTCGTTTCCCTAGTGAGTCTTTGGAAGCGTCGAAGGAGCTTATCCCATTTCTTCTTGCAAGCACTTCTGCTGCATCGAAGTCCAGAATTGGTATCCTCAATGAACTTATTGTAGATCTTGTCCCACCATTCACCTTTTTCTTGGTTGCTTCTACCGTTCTTCCAGCGAGCATAGTATTCTTCCACAGCGCGGATCAACTCTGATTCTTCTTCTTCCATCCAGTCAGCAGTCGATTCTTCTTCCCTATCATCACCAGAGTCAACCAGATCGAGGTCAGAACCTTCGCTGGCTTCAACCGTTTCTGATTCTTGCTGTTGGGTGGCAGGAGGTGTTGGTAGGACAGGCTGGCTACCGTTTCTTCTGTTAAAACCTTGCGTAGCAGGAGACCAAATAATAAAATTGTCGCACATGATAAGAGAAGAAGATAAACGAAGTTGATGTATAGGGATAAAATAAAAAGGGTTAAATTTCGATGATATGGTGCATTTCGTCTGTAATCGCCAAAACTTTATTTTGTTTCAATTTTCAATTTTAAAATTCCGCTTCTTTATTTGGTAATACATGTAATAGTGCTTCTAATCATTCTGACCAACGCGACGATGGGAAGTTAATATTCTGGAAGAGTATCTTGTAACAATTTCTAATGCTTCTTGCGTTGGTTTCTCTTGAGAGTAAGCATCAATAAAACGCCAAGCTCTGTTATAAAACCGGCGAATGAGAACAGGCTCTTGATCAGCTGGAGATAATCCATCGAGGATTGTTGGTAGATTTGCCTTCAGGCCTTTAAAAGTGTAGTCGCACTTTATTCTCGCTTCCCTTTTGGCAGCACCCCAGTATCGTTCAATCCAGTTACATTCGCAGTGAAATTTTGGATAGAGTTCGAAGATATGACCTGCTTCTTCTACTGCTTCATGAAGTGCTGTCTTTTGCTGCTGAAAATCAGGTTGCACTGCGAGGAAGTGTCTAGCGCAACATCTTCTATCCATCTCGGGCTCCATTTTGCAATCCATACGCCAAGATTTTTCGGGTCGGTATGGATCCTCATCGCACCAAAGTCCACGCTCCTTCAATATCTTTTCCACGCCTTTAAACTGACAGACCCATTGCTTGGTAGCAGTTTTAATTTCTACTCCTCGTTTTCGCTTGATGACATTTTCCTGGAACTTTTCGTACATATCCTGCTCAACTTCTTTACTAGATTTCTTGCAAATGTATGCGCCAGAACGAAATTCGTGATTTGCCGGATCGTGTTTGTCATCAATTACACCGCAGCGTTTAGGAGTTTTACACATGTTTTGAGCAAGCAATGCGTTGCGAGGATACGCTTTATGATTGCTGCTTTGGTCAAAAATAAAAACAGCTTGAGCGTCTGGATGTATCAGCTCAAATAAAGGGATAGCATCCTCTGTAAGCTGTTTGATCATATCCTTGCTTGTCCAATAGCCCTCTCTGTTGCTTCCAGCATAGAAATAGGTTCGAGATGTCCAAGCTGCGGATCGCATCGTTCCATGGCATGCACATTGGAATTCAGACACCATGATAGACTGTCCCGGGGTTTTGTTGCGCAAGATCGTTTCTCCTTTCCCCAGCCAAAGAGTCTGCTTTCCGTCGTTAGCATAAAACGTTGCCTCATCATGCGTTACAAGAACAAGTTTCTTTTGGCCAGACTCCAACGTAGGTGGGATCACGTTCTCAACAGTGTCGACTTGATAGGTATCCATGCGCTTTTGATATTCCATCATTCTCTTAGCCCATTCTAGACGATATTTGACTACATCATCTCGTTCGTGTCCGTCATAATAAACATCCTTGTTGTTCTTGCGATACACATAGCCCCATTCACGCATAAATCGCCATAAAGTGGTATGGGACACCGACCCAGGAACACCGAGCACGTCAGGTAGTACTACTTCATTGACAAACTTCAATAGGTCTGGGAGGTTACGCTGCTCGACCTTTTCTTTGCTGATCCATGTACGGATTCGCTCCTTGATCGTCTCATCGCTCAAAATCGATTCGCGCTTTGAATTTTTTCCTTGCTGATGTTTGGAAATAAAACCGAAATCGAGGTACTCGTTTGCCCAGCATCGAATTGCTTTTGGCCTGTAGTCTTTCGATGCATCGGTCCAGATGTCAGTAGCAGCAAGCTCAGAGCTCTTGATCTTCTTGTTTCCCTTTAGCTGATAGTAGAAATATCGGTGCACAGCCTTTAGCTTGCATATATGAAACGCGCCAGCTTCATTAAAAGCATTTTGAGCATTAGCATTGGGTGTAACGAGTGTAGTTAGGCTCTTATGAGCTTCGAGTATAGCTTCATGTTTCTTTTGCTGGGCTGCTTCTTTGTTTGCTTCTTCTTCTGCCCGAGACAAAGCCTGCTGATCAGTGCTTTTATCGGTTGTAAAGCCGTGGTCAGTCAACTTGGATGACATTTTAACAGCAGCGTCGGATTCTTTCCCTTTCCTCCACTTTGTCGTTGGCGAGTCCTTCGTATAAACGCCTCTCAGACCGCTTCCCGCGTTTTGGGTCCAAACGAGGGGTAGCTGGGTAGCAGCGCGCCCAACCATTCCGCTACTTAATTCCAAGAGCTCCCAATCAGCAGGAACAGCTTCAGAATCTGGTGTTTCTTCAGCTAAAACAGAGACTTCTTCGCTTCTCTCAAATGCCTCAACGGTAATACGTCCAAATTCGTCACGTTGTCTCGCTCGTGCAGCTTTCTGGCGCTTGCTTACGTAGGGCATAATATCAAGATAAAAGGGTAAAAGAGGCAAAGTAGATCTGATTCGCTATTTCGTTTGCACGTGATTACTAATAACTCCGATGGCTCTTGTGCTACCATTTCAATTTTCACCCTCCACCTGCTAAAATCCTTGAAATTTGCCCTTGACCGACCAACTTTGACAGGCTTCAACTTTCTTTTCAAGTGGTTTTTCAAATTTCTACACTTTAATAATTATTTATAATAGGTCTAAAAAGCATTCTTAAAGTATAGTTTTGTAATATCTTGAGATGGTGAGTCCCTGAAGCTTTTCAAAGTTCGTCTAAATTATCGGCGATTACAGACGAAATGCACTATAGCTAACATTTATTTTTTCTTTTTTCTGCCTATTTATATAGCCTGACTTTCGGTAGGCAATTATAATAAGGAAAGAATTCATTCTATACTGTTTTGACGGTCAATCGTCTTTTTTTGTTCGATATCTTTTACTACTTCTTGCAGATGTGGACAAAAATAGTAATAGCATGGTCCAAACGCCCGCAAAATTGCTCTCAAAATGTCTGTACGGACCACGACAGTTTTGGTAATACATTACTTCTAAATTAGGACCCCCGTCTGGACAGGCTTCGCCCTTTTTGAGAGCACCCTTAGCTATGATACGTCGCTTTGAGCGAAAAGCATAGCGTTATATTGACACATATGAGAAAGGACTCACTGGACGAAAAGCAGAAAAAGCCGTGAAGAAATATAAATCCCACCGGCGAATTTTTGACATTGGTGATCTCACAGACGAAGAATAAATATCGCTAGCTAAAAATAGAAGTTTATAGAGGTGGAAATTAAAAATTTTGAAATATCCACTTGTCGTTTCTAGGTGGCGGGCACCATAATATTTAAATTTGAATGGAAGTTGGATGACAAACCAGATGAAGGCCAAGTGGATATATTGTGTGATAGCAAAAGATTCATGGAAAGAATATAAATCTACTAATGGATAAATAATTATCCATATTTATATATATTTCCTTAAAACAATTTATGTTTATGAACATAATCAGATAAAATCTGAATTATAAACTTTTATTTAAGGTTCAAATCAGTGAAAATAAAATAATTATTTTATTTCCTTTTCTCTTCTGGCAAAGAGTGAATTTAAAAAATAAATAAAAATGTCAATCCACCGGATTTATATTTTTGACATATTATTCTTATAAATATTATTTTTCATTAAAATGAATATTTTCAATATCTATTTTTTTAAACCTAAAAGAGCATTTTCTTTCAATAATAATAATTAAATATATTCAAACATCGATAATTAAATGACTGTTTAATCATTTCTGAAATAATTTAAAAGTTCCTACTTTATGTAATCTTGTTTGATATCTTTTAGGGGTACTCAGAAAATCTGGATTGGCTGATCCGTTTCGTTTCGAATTAAAATGAAACGGATTAAGATTGCATTTTTTACGGAACGAAACGGATTCGGATTCGAGATTGCTGATCCAGATCAAAAACGGTTCAAAAGTTTGCAATCCGTTTGATCTGTTTGATCCGTTTTCCCATGTCGAATGCACAGCATGCTAATTCTAGGGGGGTTGCCGAAAACAATAAAAATCAATAAGAATTATTGTTTTTTATATGTTTGATAATATAATATTTTAATGAAATTAAAATATTAATTATCTCGGTTGTATTCAACCGAATCGGTTGCCCCCTTCCTTATGTGGGGTGTGGTAGTGCGAGAAAAATCTTTGATTTTTTGAAGCACTAGCTGGTCTTTGCGAAGCAAACCTAAACAACCGGTAGGTTGTTATTAAGAGTATTTTGAGAATCTTTTAGATTCCAAATACTCTCCCTAGTACAATGCACCTCAACTCACAACTCCATTTATAGAAAACAAAAACGAGTTTTTATTTGCGCTAAGTTAGTAAAGTTGTAAATGGTGCAGAAATAAAAGTAGCAGCAGTATCCATATTGTTGCAGCATCAAAGTACCGACTCTGCAAACACCAAAATATATGATGATAGATCCTCTATTTTTTCAACTTACACATGATATTGAGGTATGCTTGCGTTATATAGCCATCCATCTACTATCGTGTATCAAAATAAAGCAGAATGGCCTCGCTGTTCTTCTGCCATACACTATATAACGGAAAGAAACATGGCTGTCCAATACCATTTCCATTATTTGATGTGATCATAAGATTTTGAGCTTGTTTATTGCCTAGAAGAGAACTGTATACCCATCAGTTAGCTTAATTAACCAAAGTTGTATTATAGAATATAGGAGGATGTTTACTAGTTGAAGTTTTTCATCTAAACTAAGCTCAACAAAATATTTAAGGTTCACAAAAATTCCTCATGTTTACAAAATTATTATATTTTTAAAATTGAATATAAAAAAAATTGAATTTTAATTAAATATAAAAATATATTACAATGGATAACCAACAAATAGATGAAAAGATTAATAATGAAGTTAACAAAATTATTGTTAATAAGTGGGAATTTTTGGAATATAACTGGCCAATTGTTAATTATAATTACAAGCATCGTACAGAATTAAAACATATTAAAGGTATTGATGATATTAAAAAGATTTTAGTAGATAAACTTGGTCATATAGCTGTCTTTTTCTTTTTGGTTGTTTTATATACTAGCTGTGAATATCCTGGCCCTTATTTTGAAGTTGAAAAAGGTTTATTTTTATTATATCATTTAGTTTCTGGTGTTTCTGGTATTGAAATTAATAAGTTTATCCCGCAAACATCATTTTACAAATACTATAAAAAGTTTTGGATGGATGAAGATAACTATAAAAGGTTAAATAAAATTGTTAATGATTCTATGGAGAATATGTTTTCTTCTTTAACTTTAAGAATTTTATCTTCTTATAAATATAATCCACCACTTTTTAAACACATAACTTTTATAATAGATGGTCATGATTCAAGAATTAACTATGTTAATACTGATATAAAACATGAAAGATTATGGTCATATAAATTTAAAAAAAATGGAGTTCGTACACAAATTGTTAGCGATATAAACGATATGATTTTATATGCTTCCAAAAGCGATTATTGTTCTGATAGTTCTGACGGAAGTATGTTTTTGAACATGAAATTATATAAAAAAATATCTAAACAAGATGTATTGGCAACAGATGGTGGTTATACTTTATTTGTTAATCAGCTTATAGAACTTGGTACGGAAAAGGGATATGATTTATCCTTAAATAATTTTGTTTATCCTATACGCAAAGAAAAGAATGTAGATTTAACAGCCGAAGAAAGGCATTATAATGATGTTTTTGGTAGCTTCCGTTCAAAAATAGAAGACCAATTTGCTGCAATAGGTAATAAATTTTATAGATTTAATAATAATAAATCTATTGTTAAGATGGACAACGTAAAGTTTTATAATCTTCAATTTCGTGTTGCTTGTTTATTAAAAAATATAAAAATATTTAGTGAAAAGTTTAATATTAATACACAAGCACATCATAAATTGTGGGAATCAGATAATTTTGAATTTCCACACGAAGCTAAATTAATAGATATAGTTATTAGCAATTCATCTGAGGCAAAAAATAAATTAGATGAAATGGTTAAATTACAGGAACAGTTTTTAAATAATTTAAGTATAGATAATACTGATATGATTATTGATGATGAATACAGCGATGAAAATTATAATGATAAAGATGTTTCCAGTGAAGAAGATGTACCTAAATTCAATGAGAAGAAAAGAAAAAGAAAAGGTAAAGGCAAAGGAACATTAATGGATATAAATAAAATTAGAAATAATTCAACTTCTAATATTTCTTATGAAATAGAATCCATAATAAATCATAAATTTGAAAATGATTCCTATACATTCCTAATTAAATGGAAAGGTTATAATGAATCCCAAAATAGCTGGATATCAATGAAAGATTTTAATGAAACCAATATGTTAAATAACTATATGAAAGTTAATAAATTAACTTAGATAACTCGATACTCTACCCTTCCCAATAAAATTTTATGTAAGATATATTATTTGAGTATATATAGTAGATAATGTTGGTTTCTATTATTGTAATAATCCTTTAAGTACATTTGCTAGATTAAAACTTCCACTGTTGCATATATATATTTTTCTAGATTTTCTTTTTTTTATTCTTTTATTATTAGTTTTATATATAAAATCACCATCATTAACAATTATGCATGGTAAATTAGGATTTTCTATTTTTTTTGTAGATTTTTTATTTTTTTTCTTTGGAACATGAAGTTTACTATGTATAGTACAAAGGTAATCAGGTTTATCTCCATTAAGATTCGTATTAACTTTTCTGTGACACATATGGCCATTTTTCTTACCTCTTTTATGTATGTAAGTGCACACATTATTGCTTGTATTAACATACCAAAAATAATTATCTTTAACTTTATTAATTTCTTCATTTATTTTTTGATTCATAATCATCTTCTTACTTTCAATATCATTAACTAACATTTCATTTTCAAAATAATTATGCATAACTTGCTCCATTAAATCTTTAATAGAACAAATCATACTATTCTTATTAATAAGAAGCTCAGTATTTAATATAGCCATTTGAATTTTTTATACTAAATAATATGGGAAGTATTTATTTTTATATTAAAAAAAAATTCAATTTTTTTTTAAATAAAATTTAACAGTATGCACAATTTCAAACTCCGAGAATAAAAAAAATTGTCAGTTAAGAAAAAATTTAAAGAAAATTTATTAACATTGTGTTAATGTTTATTCCTCATAGACATCTCCTAAAGGAGACTGGTTGCTATGTTAAAAAATATGAAAAAAGTAACAATTAAAAAAATTTATATCAACTTAAAAATGAAATAAAAATTGAATTTTTAATTTAAAGAAAATATAAATCTTCCAATAGATTAACAATATTTTCAATATGGTCTTATTAAATAAAGAAATCCTTATATGTCAATCATCTATGACTAATTCTATTAAAAATATTATGAATCAAGTTTTTGAAAAATATTTTGAAGATGAATGTTTATATGAAACAAAAGAAAAAAAAGAAAAATTTATGAATAATATTATAAAAGATAAAATAGAAGAAACAAAAACAGATTATTTTTGGTACATAAATACATCACCAAATATATGTACATATATTCATAAGAGGGGAAAGAAAAATGGACATATGTGTCATAATAAAATAAAAACAAATCTTAATGGTAAGAGTCCAGATTATTTATGTTGTATTCATTCTAAAAAACATATTCCCAAAAAACGAATTATTGAAAATAAAATTATGAAAAAAGATAAATCAAAATATAAAAAAGAAATTGAAAAAGATTCATTTAAAACTTGTGAGGTTCAACAATACAATGATAAACCTTCAAATGAAAATAAAAAAATTAAAAAAAGAAACTTTAGAAAAAAAAATTAATAAAAATAAATTTAGGAAACTGCTTTTATTTAAATTTTAATAAAATATTAATATAATATATTAATAGTAAAATACCAAAATAAATATAATTTATTTTTGTCATTTCACTTTTTAATATTTTAATATTTAAAAAAAACAAATATTTTAAAAAAACATTTCTTTTTTCTTCTTTCCGTTTGGAAATATATTCAAAATTTTAATTTTGAAATATATTTAGATAAGTAAAATGTATCATTTTACGTAGGCAAGGGGGGTTACATTACCCCTTGCCATATAAGGGTGTTATACACCCGTCTGGTATACATATTAAGAATTTATAATTCTTATATATGTATCATATTATAATATTAAAATATATAAAAAAGAAATTATATTTCTTTTATTATATATGACCAGACGGGTCTTCGACCCTAGAAGAAATGGTAATGTAACCCCATTTCTTCAATAAATAGTAAAATGTATATTTTACTTTTTATTTATATATATTTGAAAAATTAAAATTTTTCTAAATATATATGACCAGACGGAAACAAAAAAAGAAAGAATTTTTTTAATTCTTTAAGGATGATAAAATTATTATAATTTTATCAATTCAACTGAGTTTTATATTTAACAACCAGACACCAAAGGCTGAAAACAATAAACGAATGATATGATAGCGGCAATAGATAAACTCAAAGATAGATGAAAGTTAACAATGGCATATACACTGTAGCGGAAAACAAAGCATTGATCCCGGAACCAAATAGGCAGTTATCAACAAAGTCAAGTAAAAATGTTTTGCTTATCAGTAGGATAGCAGTGTGAAAAAAGTCAAAGTAAATGCAACGATTTTCAACGGGCAGTTATCAGCAATGTCAAGCAAAGTATGTCTCGTATATCAGGAGCATATCAAAGCAAATGGCTCCGATGTCAACGGGATTTGTTATCAGCGGAATCAAGTTAACGGAATCGCGTAATTCAATAGTGATGGGCATAAGCATACACAGGTGTGGAAAAGTAGAAAGCTTATCAGACATTATAATACGGAGGCACCCACTGAATATCGATAGCTGTTTTATTTAGCAAAAAAGCAAACCCGGTTTGCACCAATAGCCTGATACCGTAGATCTCTTGAGTTGGGCCCAATTGTGGCGGAAATAAATTACGTTTAAGGAAATTACGTCCTATCCTATCAAGCGTCATCCCGGCGCTGTAGCGGATCGTTAATGCATGATGTAGAAGTGCTTCACTATCATGCTTGATAATCTATCATGCTTGAAAGTCTATCATGCTGCAAAAAGAGATGTAAAAGAACAAGGAAGCAACATATATAAAAGCAAGAAGAGAAGAACGATTCAAAGGCATATCCGCATATTTTTATTTTAATAACCGAGTAAGCTATACCACTTTTCACTTGCATTATTTTGTGATGTATCCTACCACTTTTCTTTACCATATATTAATACACTGCCATGCCTGTGTAGATACTTATAATGAACCAACCCAAGTTTTCAATTCTTGGTAAACGCTGTCTTTCCACCAGCAATCATGATGACTTGTCCGATCATGGCGAAGTATGTTTATATCATAAACCCGATGCATCACAAATACGTACCTGACCATCTGTACTAATATAAGTCGTTACCGTTGGTTAGGAATCATCAACTCTTGCTCGGGCCCAAAGCTTTAGGAGGAGTATTAATCCATAGCAATTAAATCTACTGTAAACAGTGATTTAATTTTAGTTAAGGATTATACTGTCAAGCGTTCTAGTAAATTAAAATTTCATTTTAATTTATCTGAACTAGGGCGTCGTCGTACCTCCTAGCCTAGAAGGAGGGGATGCTCCCTACCAGTCCGCTACTTTTCAAATTAAAAGTTAAACTTTAAAAGATATAACTCCTTAAAAGGTTTAAACATGTTTCTACGAAACATAAACCTTTCAAAGGATTAAAAAAAAAAGTTTTAAATAAAAAGTTAAAAGTTAAAAAAAAGATAAAACTTTTAAAAATAAAAAAATTATAATCTAATTTTTTATTTTTCCTAAACATGTTTGAACAATGATTTATCTTTAAACAATAAAACCTTTTAAGGAATCAAGGTTAAGGATTAAACCCCGAGGCTAACCGGAAAGTCTTTATATTTATTTTATTTTATAAATCTTTATATTTTCATATTAATCATTACAACCGAATTAATTTATTTTGTCCGAAAAATAAATTTAAACTCAATTACTTTAATATTTAAAAAAAACAAAAATTGAATTTATTTTATATATATGTGTCCTCAATTATACATTACATTATTTTATATTTTTTATTTTTGACATTTGTCTAAGGTTATTAAGTTTCCCTGATTGCTTTATAAAGTTAAAAGACTGAACAAAAAAAATGAATTACACATCAATAAATATAGAAGATGAACTACAACAAGAAGTTTATAAATTAATTGAAAATAAATGGAAATTTCTTAATACTGAATGGCCATATATATATAACAAATATAATCATAGAACAGAAATAAAAGATACTAAAAACAATTCAATTTATAAAAGATACATTATTAAATCAACTTGGTTATTTACCAGTATTCTATTTTTTAGTAATTTTATATGGAAATAAAGAGTACCCAGGTCCTTATCGTGAAGTAGATAAAGGATTACTTTTATTATATCATATTGTTTCAGGATATACAGGTAAAGATATGCATCAATTTATACCATCTTCAACATTTTATTACTTATATAAAAAATTTTGGATATCAAATTATTCTGATTTAAATAAAATTGTAAAAAATGACTTAAATAGTATGTTTTCAAATATTAAAATTAGGATACTTGCTGCAAAGAAAAATAATCCTAGTGGTTTTAAAAATGTAACTTTATTTCTTGATGGTCATGATAGTAAAATCAAATATTATAATCCAACAGAATCAAAACATACATTATATTCTTATAAATTAAAAGGTACAGGAATACGTACACAGATAATATCTGATATGAATAATATGATAACATATGTATCTGACAGTGAAAAATGTGCTATTGGGAATGATGGCACTATGTTTCTTAATATGAAACTATATAAAAATAAAATTTATGAATATGATTGTATTGGTTTTGATGGTGGTTATGACCTATTCATAAAAAAATTTTTTAAAAATGCAGATGAATATAATAGTGATAATAAATTTAATACACGAAATTTTGTATATCCTATAAGAAAAGGACAAAATGTTTCAAGAAAAGTAACTGAATTAGATTATAATAAAAAATTTGGTTCATTCAGGTCATCAATTGAAAATCATTTTTCTGTTTTAGCATCTAAATTTGATAGATTTAATAACAATAGATCTGCTGTTCAAACATCTGATATTAAATATTATAATATTCAATTTAGGGTTTCTTGTATTATAAAAAATATATGGAAAATGGTACAAGATTATAATATAGAAACGCAACCTCACCATATGTTATGGTATAATGATAATTTTGAATTTCCTACTAAAGAAACTAAACTAAATTATATATTTAAAAATGAGCAATCTATTAATAAAGATTATAATGAAATGTTAGAAATGCAAGAACAACTTTTAAATTTAAACTTAAATGATATAGAAATGATAGAAGATATAAATGAAATAATTCAAGAAAATGAAGTAATTGAATCAGTAAAAAGAAGGAAAAGAAATTATAGAAAAGAAAATAAAAATGATAATTCATATGAAGTTGAAAAGATTTTAGATTATATGATAGATAGTGATAATAAATTGATATTTTATGTTAAATGGAAAGGATATGATAATAGCAATAATTCTTGGGCTAAAGAAACTAATTTTAATACTAAAAATATAATTAATGAATATAAAATAGTAAAAAATATATAAAAAGAATTATAATAATATATATATATTTGTTACTTAGAGGGATATCTATAACTATTACATCTTTTTTCTTTTTTGTATATATATTTACTTATCTTATATATCCTCAATTTTTATATTTATGATATCTCCTTTGTAAATTAAAATCGCTATTATAATCAATGTTCATTAACATATATAAAAAACTTCCTTATCATTAAAAAAGCTGCATTATATTTAGGCTTTATACAAACATATATATAAAAACATATTATTATTAGATATCCGTCTAGATTCAATTTTTGTATAATAATCAATATAGTTATATATTATTCCATAAAAATAAAAAAACCTAAAAGGTTTTTATTTTGTATTTTTTATTAAATCAACCATTTAAAAATAATTTTTATTTATTTATATTTTTTAGGATAAATTTTATTTGCTACTCCAGTAATAATTAATACATTTGATACTATTAAATTTACTGTAATGTATCCAAGAATTCTCATTATTGTCATAGCCTTTCCATTTAACTAAATAATAGCTATCTTCAACTACCAATCCTTTATGATCTAAAATGATTTCAATTTCATAACTTGACTCATTATTTATATTAACTTCTAATTCCATAACTTCATTATCATTTTTATGACATGTATCTGATATTTGCATTCCTAAATATTATTGTTGCAATAATTTCATTTTATCTAAATTATTAATTCTATCATTTAGTTTTGGTAGAACTTTATTGACTGCATCATTATCTATAATATTATGTTTGTATGTGAAATCAAAATCCTCATTCAACCAATAAGCATGAAAATCATAATATTTTATGTCATTCATAATGGTGTAATTCTTTATATTCAAAAGAACTGAAGCAATTTTTAATTGAATATTGTATATATCTTTATTTGTTGTTAAAAATGATTTTTCATTATGAAGAATAATCAATATCTATAATTTTTGTTATAAATAACAAAATTATGATATTTCTTTATTCCGTCAAGCTCCGTTCATTTCATTCACTCCGGGCGTCGAACTAAAGTTCTAGCCTAGAAGGGGGGATATGCTCACTACCGTTGCGCAACCTACACTGTTTGTTTCAAACATAATAGTTAAGTTTAACCCTAAGGGTTGAGAAACTTATAGTGTTTGAGAAATTATTTTTTTTCAAAAAATTAAAATTTCACCACTTATTATAAACATTTAAAAATTATAATACTTATAATTTTTTACATATTTATAATTTCACTAAAAGTAAAACACTAATGGTTAACCCCCTATTTAATTTTTGGAAAATTGAACCTGAATCGGCAAAAGTTTTCTCCATTTTTGATCTAAAACTTCCAAATTGATTATTGTATTCTATTTCCATATCATTTAAGTTGATATTTTTATCTTTTCTAATAGGATACACGAAATTAAAATCATTTAAATCAGAATTATTAATAATAGGATCTACATATAAACTGTAACCACCATCTAATGCTATACAATCTATTGTATTAATTTTGTTTTCAATATTCATATTAATAAACATACTACCATCATTATTTATACCACAATGTTTACTGTCAGATATAAATATAATCATATTGTTATTATCAATTGCTACTTGTGTTCGAAATCCATTTTTTTTCAATTTATAACTATAATAAATAGATTTATCCTCTGCTCCATATATCATACCTCTTTTATCATGGCCATCTAAATGTATAGTTACTTGATTAAATAGTTCAGGATTTTTTAACATTCCATTTAAAACTCTAACTTTTATATTGGAGAACATATTTTTTAATGAATAATTTAAGATCTTATTTATTTTTAAAATTCTATTAGCATTATAAAATTGTCTATATATTTGATGGAATGTGCTTTTTGATATGTATTGATCCATTTCCCTATTGATTTATTTTCTACAATAAAATATAATATTAATAATCCTTTCTCTACATTATTGTATGGTCCTCTATAATCTCGATCACCAAATAATATTACTAGAAAAAAGTATACAGGAATTATCCCCAATTTCTTTAATAAAACCCTTTTTACTTCTTTAATTTTTTTAACAGAAATCATTTTTTTTGTATGAAATTTTTTTCTTTCTATTACTGGCCATCCATAATTTAAGAAACTCCAATATTCATTTGTTAAATATTGATACTCTAAAATAATATTATCATTAATATTATTGCTCATAATGCATAATATAATTTGTTATTTTTGATTATAGAAAAATTCAATTTTTTTGAAAAAAAAATAATTGTAATATTTTGATAATCATGTAGAGGGATATCTATAACTATTACATCTTTTTTCTTTTTTGTATATATATTTATTTATCTTATATATCCTCAACTGATATATAAATGATATCTCCTTTATAAATTAAAATCGCTATTATAATCAATGTTCATTAACATATATAAAAAACTTCCTTATCATTAAAAAAGGTGCATTATATTTAGGCTTTATACAAACATATATATAAAAACATATTATTATTAGATATCCGTCTTAACAATAATGTTTCTTAAAAAAATTTCTAAAAAACTATTAAAAGCATCATTTATTTAAAATAAAGATAATCTATAATATAATTTATTGGACCTTTATTTTTATTACTTTATATAGTAATTTTTCTTGTTGTTATATAGAAAAAATCAAAAAATTTATTGCTAAGGTATTATGATTTTATTTTTCCTTAATTTTTATAAAGATCATATTTTCATTAATTTTCATAGTGATTATTTTTTAATAAATAATATTAATACATTATATAATTGAAAGATACAAATAATAAATCCTAAAAAAATAAGATAATCTAAATCAACTGCCTTATGTCAGTTGACCACCAATCGTCTGCCATGTCAACCGATGCTGACATCATTGAAATGGAGAGCACCAGCGATATCGAAAGCGTCATTTCAGGTACCAATAAGCGGCAAACCAAGGGAAAAACTGTCAAAGCGCGCAAAAGTTGGGTGTACAAATGGTTCAGAGAGGCCCACGAAAGCCAGAGTGGCGGCATCTTTTATTATTGCAATGTTCCGGTCGGCAACGGTTTCTGCAATAGAAAATACTAAGATCCCAAAGGTACTATGACGGGTCTATCCAACCATTTGCTCAAGAACCACAATATTACCAAGAATAGAGGGATATCTATAATTCTTTTAATGACTACTAATATTTTGGATATATAGTTTTTACTTTTGGATATATTTTTATTTTTTAATTAAAATAGATTCATTATATTTATTATATAGAAATAAAATTAAAATAAATAAATATATATAATATTTATAACAAGTAACCAATACTATGTTTATGGATAAAAAACAACATTACATTTATGTTTTCTTCAAAGTAATAATTATATATAAAATATTTTTAGATATCCCTCATACTTCCGTTGATGCACCACCACAGGGACAAACGCTCGCCGCCTTTCTTGCTCCTAGTTTTAGCGTTTCCAGGTTCAGCTCTGAAGCATTCCGTCACGCACTTTGTCTTTTTCTCGTGTCTGCTGCTTTGCCATTTGTGATCGTCGAGAATCCGCGGTTCCAGTCGCTGCTGAATCTTGCACAATCAGCACCAACAACTACGCATATCAAATTACCAAGTGACAGCACTGCCGACCGCGATTTGTTTGACACATACCATATCTACCGCACTCGCATATTCGAGGTACTGAAAGACATGCCGTTCCTATCATACAGCGTCGATGCCTAGACAAGTGAGTGGAGGGCTTCTTTTCTTGGTATCACGGCCCACTGGATCGACAATGATTGAGACACGCTTCACATTATAATAAAATTATGATTATTTTAGAAATTAAAGACAAATAAGAAATCTTAAAATTATTATAATTTAATATAATAATATAATATTTATCAAGAAGACAACACCATGTTTATGTATAAAAAACAACATTTCATTTATGTTTTCATTTTTTAAATTAAATTTAATTGTATATTTATATTTATTTTATAGAAATAGAGACGATTCTCATTGGAACCAGCAATCAATCGTCCTTGGTCTGGAGCTTCTCACCGGTCCACATACAGGAGCCAACATGGCAGACGCATTCCTCAAGGTGCTGGGTGACTGGAGCCGTGCAACAAAACCATTCTTCTTGACGGCAGATAATGCTTCCAATATGAACACAATGGCGCAAAACTTGGAATTCTAGGTCGGCGCAGATATTTTTGACGCCACGCAGAACCGTATACCCTGCATAACCCATGTTTTGAATTTGGCAGTGCAGGCGATTCTCCACGACGGGTTGCATAGCGAGGCGTATAATGATGAGCAAGAAGCTTTAACTGGTAGCGACGATATAGCAGTGTTCAGTACAGGTACGAAAAACGCACAAGCTAACAGTACACACACCATGTTAATTATCATCGTCGTTTCTCTCTTACCTAGGCAAAACACTGCGTAAGCTTCGTAAAGGCATTGTCAGTATCCGCGCGACACCACAAAAAAACAATCAATATCTCGAGACATTCAGGTCCTTACACCAGGCAAACCAAGGCGCCAGTGGAGAAGATGGAGGTGAAGATGTTGCTGGGTCTTCAGAGGAGCTTGAGCTGATCTTGGACGTGCGTACCTGCTGGAACTCCACCTTTGACATGCTGCAAAGGGCCTTGAAAGTGAAGCGTAACTACAATCGAGCATGCCACAATATAGCAGGTCTACAGAACTACCAGCTGACAGACACTGAATGGGTTTGCCTGGAATGTATCTGTGAGTTGCTCCATGAATTCGCCAAGTTGACGCCGTTGCTATCAGGTTCCTCATATGCCACTATGAACCTCGTAATCCTCAGCTACAATCGATTGCTAGACAAACTTGAGCATTACCAAGAACAATGGAAAGAAGTAAGTAAATGTTTAATCAGCATAAATGTAGAAACACTCCCGTATAGAAGCAGTGAAGTTCTAAAACTTTCCTTTGCAATTGTAGACGTGGCCGGAACTTGCAGCAGCTGCAAAATGCGGGTGGAATAAGTTGCAAGGATATTACTGCAAAGCAGAAGGACATGCGTACGCTATTGCGACGGCCATGGACCCGCGCCTAAAGTACGAATGGTGGGAAAGCGAGAACTGGGGTCTATTTCGGACGGACGCAATCGAGCTGGTCGAAAAGGCGTGGGAGTCCTATAAGCCAAGCAGAAGCCAAGTCATGACTCCTACAAACCCCGATGCACTGATCAAGAAGGCGACCATCAACAAAGACCAGCTTGAGAAGTACATCCAGGCGGATACAGTGACTGATCCAAAGGGTGGGGCTGACAACGGCGTAGTGTTGGAATATTGGCGATCGGAAATGAACGACTGGCCCGAGTTGAAAAGAATGGCACGAAGATACTTAGCAATTCCAGCCTCGTCGACAGGATCAGAGCGCACGTTTTCTCGTGCAAAGCAGTATTTTCCTAGCTCGCGGAACAGACTTGCTTCGAAGAAGCTAAAGGCAAGTGTGTTGATTGACTCGTGGAGCAGATTTTTTGGTGAGGAGTAGGCTGCAACAAAATTTGTCCCTTTTGGTTTTCTGAAGACTGCTTTTTTCTCTTTTCCCCTTTTCCCTTTTACCTACATCCCTTCTTTCCGTCATCCTCTTCCCACCTTTTTTTTACTTCTTATACACTATTCGTTCCGGTGCTCTGGTTGTTACATATAGAAAATAAATAATTTTCCAGATACATTTTATACTTTGAAATGCTTTTTCAAATCTTGCTGCCTGTCTTTATTGCTTTCTCACCATTACGATACGCTCTATAGCGACTACGATAAACTTCACGATAACTCAATCCTGGTCATAAGAAAACGTGCTTTTTTTATGTCGTCATTTCCCATTTATATATACGTCGTTTAATAAGCCTTGTGCTGACGTGCTGATTCGAAATTGATCCGGATTCAATCTGCATTCTCACGAAACGGATTGGAACTGCAGTTTTATAATCCGGATCAGATCCGGATTTCAAAAATCGATCCGTTTAAAAACGAAACGGATCCGAGTTCGCTGCAACCCGTTTCGAATCCGTGAATGAAGACCCCTAATATCTTTAAAGAAAATAGAACTTTTTTTGTTTTAATAAAATAATCAATATTTAGTGAATCTATAAAATTTTGAATATCTTATCATCAGTTTAATTATTTTCCATTATTAGAAATATTTAGAAAAACAAAGTAAAGGGTTTATTTTTATTCTAAAAATATAGATGTAAAAACAATAATCCTTAATATTAAATAATTTATTTTAAAATTATCACCTGCTCCAAATACAAAAAATTAAACTTTAATTAATATTCAAATAATATAATAAATATGCACCCGTTTATTATTTTATTATTCTATCTTAAAAAAATATTTACAACCAATAGTTTCAGTACTACCTATAAAATCTTTATTACCAATAAATTTATGAGAAAATAATAAATAGGGGTATATCACCATGGTCTTGTACACAATGCATTATGGCATAAACTATAGTATCAGAGATCGTCGTCGTTGGTGCAGATCTGATGAGAGCAAAGCGATCAGTCAGTGCAGAAAGCCAGCAATGCGACGGAGAGTAACAAGCGACATAGGAGAGGTAATTCACCAAGAAGTAAGGATGTAAAAATAGATGACCATGCAGTACACCTATGCCAAAGCAAAGTGTACGAAAAAAAACGACAAGGACAAAGTGGTGAAGCTCGGTAACGGTAGGAGAAGGAGGATCTGGTTTACAGCCCTTCTATTTGATAATAGCCTTTAACAAACAGAGCTGCATCAGTGTTGGCTGCCTCATTCTGAATATCGACTCCTTTGTTCCCGAATCACAGCATTGTTCATGACAAAATCAATATCACTTTGACGACGATCTCTAATGGCAACCATGTTGCTCGAAGCAAATGTCTTTATTGTGCAATTAGGAACGAGAATTACGAGTCTCGCTCGCATATATGAAGAAGGCATACAACAATATAAAACACCGCACAAATAAGTTCAGCGAACGAGAAGCATTTTTTATTTGATACATGATACTACTAATCAACATACGATACGATAAACACCAAAGAGTATAGACTATCATAATTTGGACGACAACGACACAGCCACTACTCCTAATGAGAGCAATTTGATGCACCCTTGGTAGCATTAACAAAATCCAAAAAGTAAGCTATTTTACATTGACACGTACGCTCACTGACCTGAACACGTCTATTCTGTCTGCTATGATAGACTTTTGTGGGGATAAACTAATAGACGGATCGCAGACACGCCCGATATTGAATATTTCCAAGATGAAGAAGATGAAAAAGGTGGAGTTTGGATGCCATGATGATGGATGTTATCTTCCGAGTGAAAGGAGTTCTTTTCGCCTTAAACAGTGTGTTCCTTGAAGCAGTGCCACCTTCGTGTGTTGTTCATGCTTTTTGACAGGTGATAATTTGGTAAACCCAGGTATTTGGATCGAAAGGAAGTGTCGACTAATTACGAGAATAGAAGATTGTGAATACAACGGCTGGTTCTGATTATTCTCATTGTGATCGATGTTTGAGGGATTATTGATATTGATATGGTAGTGATTATGTATTGTCTATATCAGCTCACCAGTGTGCGTTGTTTTCTCTAATCGCATTATAATAATTAATAAGACGGTGAGAAGTGGGATGAGTTTTTCTGTATCGATTTTAAAAAGTCGTGTTGTTTACTACACACAGCTATCGTTTCTGTGTTATGTATATCTACTAAGAGAAACCTTGTTACATGCTGCATCATGATAGTGCTATAATGCATATCTATATCTATTTTCATGGCATTCCACGGACGATAGTATGCATGCATAGTTAATGTCTTGCTGCTGGTTGATGAGTTGTGCTTTTAGCGAGAGACTACTACTGTACCGTGCTACGAGTCATCACTAGATAAAAGGAAACGGATAAAATCCGTCATATTCAGAAACCACACTGGTAATACATAATGCTATACAGTATGCAGACTGCGTGTGAACAATGATAACGTTATCTTGCTGCAATTTCATAATGATGCACCCAATAGGTTCTCCTACTAAATGTTCATACGCGCGAACATTTTCTGCGCCATCTAACAACAGCAACTTTAATACAAGTTGGGTTGAAAGAAAAGTATTGTGTACATGTGTCGTTTAGCCATTTTAACGTCCAGTTTGACAGAAACAACAGCCTGCACAACTTTGACAACAATGTCAGTACCGTATGGATCGGGTGCTAGTGAACTCACTGTAATGGTGCGTGTTGTACGCCGGAACGAAAGAAGAAAAAAGACTAAACTGCTGGCATTTATTACTATAAAAAGCTACATAGAAAAGCGTGCGTGTGGTGTGGCAGCGAAAAATTAGGTATATACGTGCCTGGATTCAAAATGTGCATTATCACCAATTTCGTGCCCTAGGTTTATTTACTGAGAACTCTGTGGTAGAGCTAACAATCCGTCCTGCTACATTACATATAATATTACAACTACGTCTATAGTGTTAGCAGCAGCAGCAGCAGCAACGGATGGTATCACGGTATCATATGCTACTATCCACACATTTATATGACCAAACGATTCCCCAACATCATAATCCACTGTTGGGAAAACTCCATTGAAATCCAGGAATTATGATTATTTCTGCTAAGCGACGATCCCTATTGGAGGGACAGATAGTCATTTCGGCGCTCATTATCAGTAGTCGCCCACGGTATGCAATGCCGTTGAAAGCGATCCATAGACTACGTCCTTCTTGACCTATTGGTAAAGGTGACATGAGCTTCGTGAACATTTCCGTACACTGACCGGATCAGTGGCTCAAACCAAAAACGTAGCCTTAGAGCGTTCATTATACGGGAAATCCTACATGGTTTAAAGCAAACGCATGTAGTCCAAGAGCAAACACACATTACTATCCTTACCAACTTTAATTGATATGCCATCTTGCCACCAATCAATGCACCAGTCGTGAATAGGATTACTGCTGTAAGAAGTCTTGTAGTGAAGAAGCTACTCGTCCCCAACACACTTTTCTGTGGCATCTAAAGACAAGGCATAGTAAAAATAAGCGGATCGTAATTTATACCAAAAGGGACTATATATTAAGCTAAATGGGACGTAATGCACAGTAAACGGTGCTCTTAACGTGCAGAAAAAGCAACCGCAAAAGAGCAGGACTTTTCTCTCGGGGTTTATTATGACATCATTGATTCGGCAACGGCAAGAAGTGTGCAAAGAGCCGGTCAGAGACACAAGCCCACATGATGTGAATTTTGCTGTGAAAACAGGCAACAGTAGGGGTAAACTCGCTGCGTCTCTCTTTTCTTTTTTATTATCACATAACGAAGGCTCCGATCACGTACGCAAATAATCAAGGAAGCAAAGGTAGTCTAGGAATGAGGAATTCAGGAAGAGCGCAACACAGATCTTTCTTTTTTGGATAGTGACAAAGTTACGCGTGTGCCAAACCTTGAACGTTCCAACAGCTTTCCCCTGAAACGAAAACTATGCGCATTGTGACGCAGCGATTTGGCCATTGACTTCGCACTCGAAATGCACAAAGGGATGGCGAGTGAACAAGGTGATCAATGGAGCAACAATATGCGCAAAAGTGTCAAACGTTGGAGGAAGTCATCGTTTGTAGTGTTATTCTTCTGATCGTCCCAAAGGAACTTAAACGCTGCTTTAAAAGAACGTAGAGCCGCACAAAAACAAACGAACCGATTTACTTTATCGGCAGCAATGGAAAACAATGAAGGATGAGTCGAATTCACTAGCGGCAGCGGATACTTATCTATGAGCGGGCCAACTTATCTGCAGCAGCATATACTTGGGATGGAGGATAGAACTTTAGTAGTAGCATCAACGGGATGGAGGATGGAAATTTAGCAGCACATACTTGGGATGGAGGATGGAGGGAGGAGGTTACACGGCGTGGTTCAGAGAACTGTTGGCGGATAGCGAAGCTGGTAAAGCAACAGTTGACGAGCACGGTTAAGCATAGAAGATACGGGCCTTTATTATATACTGCAGCGATGGGGGCATCTTTTTCCGCACACACACAACATTACGTACCACACACACAGTCAAAAGAAATTATTAAAGTACTGTGGATTTGTCTGTGAAGTACGCTATATACACACGCTGTTTGCCTTGTTGGCTGAAGGACTGTAAACTGGCTGCTGGGTGGATGGTGTTTTAAATGTTCACTGATGGTGAATTGTCTACCTTGTCAGTCACGTCTATTTCCGTCATCTTAATGCTCGCAGAAATGCGCTTCTACACGCTCCTTCGCATTCGTGTCTTTGTATTTGCTTGACACGGTGCCGTGCACGGCCCACTCACAAACAAGCGGCGACAGCATCGGAGGGTACAGCTCCGCATGGTGAGAGACACTTACCACTACCGCCGCAGCACATTTGTTTACTTGACCACCAAGCACACCCCCTTTCCTTTCCTTTCCTTTCCTTTTTTGGTGCTGAATCTTTTGTTATATCATAGTAGGCAACCCACAAGTTGAACAAGCGAGAAGAAATGTCTATATAAAGCGAGCAGTTTCGCTTTCTTTTTCTTCTTCTTAACTTTAGTTCGTTTTGGTACGGCTTTGGCTATAGTGCAGATTCACCGCTCTGTGCAATGACCAGTCCAAATGACTGTGCTGGCGATTGTTAAGACTCTTCAATGATTCGCTAGATTCAGTGGTCTGCCCTGAGGAGACTCTTGCAATGTACCAGTGGGAATGTGGACATGTACTCGGGCAAGTGATCGTGCACCTTCGGGTGCATGTGATGCCAACGGTATGTGGTGGGTTTTAAACGAACAGATTATTATTTACAGTATTAAGCACAAATAAGAAAATGATAAACAAAATAAACAAATCTTATTTGCTCACGCGCACGACAAGTTCAAAGATCTTCTTTTCTCACGAACAAAAAACTAGCCAACCATACTTGTTCTTCACATGTATTATACATCACCCACACATCCCACCGAGGAAGTAACAAGGCGTTCATTATCTTTGCGTTAGGCTGTGGGTCTGTTACATTAGCCTTTTGACGTGCCCTGCTACTTTTACTACAAAAATCCTTTTGCTGGAGACCCGTTCGCACTATTTACCATACATGAGTGCGTGCGGAATTAATAGCTTTGATAAACACACCCACTTGTTTGTGCTTTAGGCCTGAATAACGATCATTGCTTGCTATAAGAATGTTGATGGCTGCACGACGCTAAAGGTGGCTATTGTTTTTCAGAGCCATCATCTCTTTCCTGTCTGTGCCATTTAATGCCAAAACCTCGATCCAGTCGTCATGACAATGCTCGGTATGCAGCACAGCTTGCGTCTCTGTGTTATGTGTATCTGATAAGAGAAGCCTAGTTACATGCTGCATCATAATTTTATTACACTGCATTAACTTTCGATCAGCCATAATGGTATGCTAGTTGACTATGTTGCTACGTATTATTTACATAATCCAACACAAAATAAACGAATCACCTTGCAACAACTTGATTTTTAGACCTCTGGCATGCTTGCTGTGAACTTGATATTGCGTCTCTTTTGCTCGATTGTGACACGCGCATAGGCATCCACAAGAAAAGTAAGTGTATAATCGCGCTTTTTGCCACATCGCTTTAACCCTTGTTACAATGCGAGATTAGCAAAGCAAAGAAAAATATTCTTGCTTGGAGCTGTAGGACATAGTACACAATGTGGTCAGCCATATCAAGGGTTAAATTTATATCCATAAGCACAAGGTCTCGCTACAACCATGCCAACAGTTTCCCATCTGATGAGCTGAAGACCATCAAACTGGTTCGCTTACTCGCTGTAAGATTTCACCGTTCGTCGCATATGGAGCTTCTAGGATGTAATTAACAATTCCGTTTCTTTGAGGTGAAGAGGTATGCTATTCCTTCAAAAGAGAACCGTAAGTCCCGGATTTAAAGAGTGATGCACCAGAACCTGCATGCTTGCCATTTGGTCCAATCTATATCAAAACAGAAATGTTCTTGCGACAGTCATTATTGGAAACATATCTTTATTTGAATGGCAGAACCCAGCCTTGGATCTGTGCTTTGATGCATTTGCTTTGAATTGTACACTTCCAAAAACAAACAACGACTTAGTAGTGTACAAAATAGAACAAGCATACATCGCCACGAAATGCTATTAAAGGCATTATCTTACATATTAATAGCTTAATATTTTCTTAGGGTACACTTGAAACATTTTTGGTGCTCTATCTTCTCGAATACTGTATAGACTTAATAAAAAAAACCCCCATGAGAAGATGCTTCTTTTGCCTGTTGGTGTTTAAGGAACAAAAAGTATTGCCAGGAATTTTTCCTGGATTCGGCTTTGTCGATTTGGAAGCAAGCAAAGCATGTATAATCGATCGTTAAGCTAACAGACCTAAGCTTCTAAATGAGTCAAGTTCCCTTTTTTATGGATATCAAAACGCATTCGACAACGTTCTCACTTGATAAGAATACATAAGCTAAGCTTTGCTTGGCAGCAAGTCGTCTTGACAAAAATATTAAAAGGTAATTCAGCATTTCCTTTACGTAATACCAGTAGCATGAATAATAAATAATGTATAAGCAAAAAATCAATGGTTAGAAGGAGAAATGTTTTATAAAAGAAAATTTCACTCTTTGCTTCTCTGGCTCCACAGTCAGTGGCTTCTACTTTTTATTTTGGTGTGGTCCATCTACTATTTCTACAGGCTCTGCCGTCGTAGAACCATTGGTGGCAGTAAAAGAAATGGGCGTTTTAAACATGCGCCCTTGTTGTCCTTGTCCTCGTCCTGTGGAAAATTGCTCGGCAGCTTCGGGCACAGCGTAAGTAGCAAAGTCCAAAAATACTAAAACGTATTGCTCAAACATATTCTTGACTTTTAGGTGCCAATCATGGGCACATCATGCTTCCTAACACATGTGAATCTTCATCGTATCGTCCTTTTCAATCATACTCTAAAGAACTGAGGATTTCGTCGCGCATGATTTCCTTGTCACCAAAGATAATCGATCAACGTCGGTGTCAGCTTTCACAGACGCAAGATGGGCAGGGTCTCCAGATTACATTGGAATAACCCAATATTTGACATAAGCTTTGCGCGCTGTTGGCCAAACAAGTCATATTTTAAAGACAATGATGCCGTCTCGGGCGTATTTAAGGGCAATACCATCAGCATACCCGCATGTGAGCCAATGTCGTCGTTGCTGTGCAGCGCGTCCAGATCGTCGACACTATCAGGACAGTAGGCACGCAACATGATGTCTAGGCAAATTGATCCACCCATCGAGTCTGCACTCAGAATGACTTACCATGCGGGAACGTGGAGACCTTGTGTCAGTGGTTTTGTAAGCTTTTGAGTACACTCAAGCACACGAACTCAAAAAGGGGTCTGATCCCTGTATACCAAGTTGAAGCTGTGCGTCATCATTGTTAATAGAGAGCAGTCTAAAACCAGTGGTTTATCGGCCGGTCTTCGCTTGCAAGCTCAGGAACATCAAAGATCATCAAATCCCCCAGATCTCAAAACTTTGCCGACGGGATACGGAGCTGCAGAGTCGCACGTATTGACAACGCCCCTTTTGTCAAAAGAAACTGTCTGTGCTATCCAAGAGCGATGGCATAAACAGTAAGGTATCGATCATAGCAGCTCCTGATATAAGTACTACACTTTCTTTATTATTTGATTTTTTACATGTACTTTTTACGAACATACATTGTAAATTCATATTGTAAATCTTTGTGTGTTTGCACACCCTTTGGTACAGGCTGATCCACATACGCCTCCAGTTCCTCATGAGTAGCCAACCGAAACTCCTCGTCACTTATTTCTGGAAAGAACGTATCGCAATCGACCTTGGAACGTACACGCGTTAAAACAATATGCGTACATTTGGCATGCTTGATAGCGATCTTGTAGATTTGTGCACCGCCAATCACGAAAACGCGTCCGGCGCTTTGTTTTTCGGCTTCAACAAACGCGTCTTCCATATTACTCACTAATACGGTGGATCGATCTTCTGCGTCTGTTAGTTGCCTAACAGAAAATGATATTCTTTTTCAGCCGCTTTCGCTTCACAATTACTTTCCCCCCCCTCCCCCAGAAAATTCTTCAATAATTACATGTCATAGCTCGGATTGCGTGAAACGATAATGTTGAATCGATCGGACAAAGGCCGGAATTTAGGTGGAATCGACTCCCAAGTGACTCGACCCATAATGACGGCATTCTTTTTTGCGGATAAGCCTTCAGGAACATGGGTTGTAACGTGTTTGAAAAAGGCCATGTCGCGTGGGATTCGCCATGGGAGTCCACTTAATAGGCCAATGCCGAGTTCTTCTGTGGCTGCTACAACGAGTGCAAAGTTGGTCATTTCCGGGTACAAACGTGTAAAAAAAATATAGGTGGCAAAGTGAGTGGAGCTGAGAATGTATTGTTCTATGGATATTCAAAGGATAAATTATGCTAGCTTATAACATGCTTGATTACACCGTTTCTGTTAAGATAAATATCCTTTTTTTTTTTTCAAAAGTTTGTAAATCTATATAAAAGCTATCATAGTGTTCGAAATAGCCTATATTGGGGGGGATTATATGTGTGTGTTGTTAAATGTACAGTGGTGTTTTTTTTTGTTGTTGTTGCTATGCTACTAAATTTTATTGCACCTCGGCCTGTTGCCCAGTTACTGGACATGATGCTGCTTGTTGTCTGGTTACTGGACACACCATTGTTTGCGCATCCGATACTTTCTTTCCTGCGACAGGACATGCTGATACATCGTGTTCTTCTTGTCGCTGACCTGTGACAGGACACGCGGCTCCCGTTGCTGTCGAGCTTTGTCCAGTGACAGGACATTTATCGGTTTCCTTTTGACCCGTGATAGGACACACCGCCGCTCCGTCCGAACGTTGACCAGTAATTGGACATACAGCCACTGTATCATCGGTATCCTCTTTGGGTGCCTCATAAACAACGGTTGTCGCGTTATCCTCCGCGTCAGTTTTTTCTGACTCTTTGAAAAAGAAATCAACGCTTTCCGAGTCCATGGTATCGGCTGTCGTCAAGTCCTGTCGATGCCATCGTTCAAACTCTTTGGTACGGCGCCATCGACAGTTCAACTGTCGTTCCAAGTCGAGTACTTTGACTGGATCCATTTCACTACACGATTTCACACCCTTGAACACAGCCTATAACCCATACATAAAGATCGATACAGTTAGAATTAGCAAACCCAACATAAACTATCCCTTGCAAGGGTAATTTAATTATTACCTCGACAAGCGCTGGCGGTAATGATTTCCAATGATCCAATATCTTGTTGCTCCATCGAGTGTCCATGCCTTTTAACTTGGTCTTGAGCTCCTCCAAAGTTTTGGATGACTTAAAGTAGCAAGTTGATCAACCGTATCAGTACCTTAAACATCACTACAAACCACCTTTTGTGTTTTCCTCGAAAAACTTACCCCAAATGTTTGTTGAATCTCTTTCTCCCACACACCTAAACGGTCAGGACCCGGGTATGAATGATAAGCAGCCAGCACTAACTGAAGAGCCATGGCCGTATCTGGTTCAGGACACATTGCCATCCTCTTCACGCCATCCACCGCTTCTTTCAAACGGGCATCTGGCACAAACACATCGGCAAGGCCCAACCGCAGCAGCTCTGGAGCACGCAATCGCACCAACTCGGGTGGTGCCAATGCAAGATACAGCTCTGTGCCTGGTGCCAAGGGTTGTTTGCTCTGCATGCGCGGACGACACAATGATAGCAATAAAAGTGGCGGTACAGGCGCATAGGATAACTGCAGACCCATATCTAAAAACGTATCCTCCGTGATAACGCGAACAAATCCGTGCCAGAGGCCAACATAAGGTGCATTATTGGGTATCGCAGCATCAAACACTGTGACTGTCGTCTTTTGTTGTTGGAACGTGTCCAAGACAAAGTTGTAGTATGCATCCGCCACAGCATCGAGTGATGCCACTAAATTCTTGGTGTCGTCCTTGCCGACTTTGCTTGCTGTTTCCGCAAAGGCAAGTCCTACGCTAGTACATTTGCCGTCTTTGACAGTGGTCTGGCCGTTCCGTGTATCCATAGTGGAGACAGAAAAGGTCGAGGTGGATGTAGCAACAGGTCGTAAAACTCGACTTGTCACTCGCTTGCTGTTTTCTGCCTTTTCAAGCTGGTTGCTTAGTTCGCCCAGTCGATCGATGGTCAACACGTTGCCGCTTTTCGGGCCAGAGAAAGTAATTGTCGCCGCACCCCCCAGTTTTGGTTCTTCTGTCGAGGCAAATGAGTTTCCATCGTTGGATGTTTCATCCTCTGCATCTCCAGAGCCTATATTTCCATATAAAACGGTCTAAACATTGATTTTCTTACTCTTGTGCGTACTCGTTTACTTTTCTTACGTTTTTTGTTTTGCCACATGTGTGCATATGGACATGCTGGCTGAGACGCCTCCTTGCGATCCTTTGTCCAAGCGATATAGTCTCCAACATGAACAGGCTCCACACAACTAGTGGATAAAAATTAGATAATGTACATGTATGAGAACATCACCTCCCTCTTTGTGAGATATCGAGAACAGAGACTTACGATGCATAATAGAATGCTTTAGCTCTAATATACTCTTCGTCCATGCGAGCCTTGTCCCAATTGCCCTGTTCTTGTTGCTGCTTGACCCAACCACGAACAATTGTCGGCAACCCGGCCAAAAACTTGGTATCATTTTCAAAATCATAAACTTCCAAACGTCGATACGCCTTGACAGCCGGACTTTCTTCGACAGGGATATTCTTATACTTTTCATAGTCAAGATACTCGTCGAGATCAAAGTTTTGTCTGAATCTGCTTACCAAGGTCTATCAGTTTTCCACTTGATTCTCGTAATGAACGTCTTTCAAGGTAGCAAAATGCTACACGTTTTTTTTTAATTTCCCAAACTATTTACCTTGTAAAAAAGAAATGCTTGGCTCGTAGCAATTGGCGATTCTGCAATTCCAGCTTTGTCGGCTTGTTGTCCCCGCTGTTTTTCTCCTTGGGCAAACCCGCTATGATATTCTCAAGGCCAGCTTGGAACACACCGTCTGAATCCCAGGGATATTCAGCAAACGCTTCAAATGCTTGTCTTTGTTGTGGTGTAAATTGTTGATTGACCATAGTGAATCTTGTCGGTTAGCGAAAATTCAGGGAAGAAATATTAAAAATTGGTAGAATTATAGATCAGTTTCGAATATAGGGTGGAGTGAGTGGGGTTATATATGTATATCGCTCATGGGAAAAAAATATGCGCTGCACCGAGTAATTGTGCTTACTGTAACACCAAACGCTAAAATTGTTCCTAAATTGGGTTGATGGGATTTGCATTGCTTGGTAATCCACGAATTAAAGACATGGCATTGGCTGATTACAGTCTACCATGTCACTCATACTAACAGCTGCCACTCTTCTCCATCTGAGCAAATTAGCAGCAGTGTGCCGCTCAGTTATTGTAGCCTGGCAGCGACATGCAATAAGCAATATTCTCATCTTGATAGCAAAGCAATGGTGACTCTCTATGAGTGATTGCAGTCCACTACGCATGTGCTTTCAAAAAGCAAACAAACTCAAATGTCCTGAATAGCATAAAGCTTATCAGCAACTCTGATCTTGCAAAAGTGACCAACAGCAATATTGTGATGAAATGGTTCACTGATACGGAGCTGATATGACAGATGTAAAAGGGCAATTCCAGTATATGTTGTTGGTTGTATGCAGAGAATAATAGCAGTATCTCTGTCGTATTCTGGTCCCCGGGATTGACTGGAAACCCTATTAGAATACCAACCAATGACTACTTATCGCAGCATTCTTTGCTGAGGAGTCGTGTCTTTTTTCTCTGAATAGTTGTATAGTAAAAGAAAAAGCACAACGGTCTGCTTGCTAGTGTTTTGATCTCCCGGCCTGAAGAATAGTTTACCCCGCATTGTTGTATAACGCATCGGGTCAGAAAAAATAAAAAGAGAGTGACAAGCGGCTTGATAATTTATCCATTAGATCGAATCGTAGACGCCGAATCCAAAATGACTCACAGAAACCGTTGGCGAAAGAAAGTATACATGGAAACTTATTGCTAATACGTCGTTCTTTTTCCTCTTTCTCTTTCTCTTCCATTTTATCTCTCTCTCTCTCTCTCTTTTTTTTCCACATAACAATAGTAGCATGGCCGCTGACAAAATTGACTGGAACAATATAAGCTTCCAATACCGCGACACGAACGGTTACATGAAATACACTTGGACTCTCGAAAACGGTTGGGATCAAGGCTCGTTTGAAACTGATCCCTACCTCAAGGTCCACATGTGCGCAACCGGTTTGAACTACGGTCAACAGGTTCGCGACTCTTTCTTTTTTCTTTCTTTCTGCTTCCATGTCAACAATCGCGAATGGAAAAGAAGCTTAGTTATCCAATCCTGTTTTATTTTATAGTGCTTTGAAGGTTTGAAGGCTTTCAAGGACAAGCAAGGACGTGTCCGTATTTTCAGACCCCAAGAAAACGCAGCACGCATGCGTCGCAGTGCACCTATTGCACATATGCCCGAGGTGCCGGAAGAGATCTTTTTGGACGGCTGCAAACGTACGTGCGAAAAGAACATTGACTTTGTGCCCCCGGTGGAAAGTGACGGTGCGTTTTATCTTCGTCCCCTGTTGTTTGGCAGTGGCCCTATGATTGGCATGAATGCTGCGCCAGAATTCACGTTTGTCGTCTTTGGTATGCCGGTGGGAAGCTACTACAAGGGTGGCATCACCCCTGCCAAGGCTGTCATCATGGAAGCTATTGATCGTGGTAAGCTTCATTTTTTGGTTCATATATCAGAGACGTCAATCGCTCTATTGTCTGTGTGTTTTGTTAGGGGGTAACAAAAATAACAAAAGGAACAAAAGGGCAAGAAAGGGCGAGAGGGGGAGGGGATTCTATCAAGTGATTAAATGGTGCTTTTTTTTTAAAGCTGCTCCCAAGGGCACCGGTTCCGCCAAGTTGGGTGGTAATTATGCACCCACCTTTGGCCCTATGGGCAAGAAGATGGCCGAAGGCTATACACTGACGCTGCATCTGGATGCCAAAACTCGCAGCTATGTGGATGAATTCTCGACCTCCAACTTTGTTGCATTGACCCCTCCTGGTAGGCTATTTTTAAGAATATCTGATGGAAAAGAAAAGAAAGCGAGTGGTGAATTGACCGTGGAAAGGGACTGTGTAGATGCCAATGGAGTCCGTACCTTTGTGACGCCCAACTCCGAGTCGATTCTGCGCTCCGTTACGCGTCTGACCTTGGAAGACATTTGCACCAAGTTTGGCTGGAAGGTTGAGGAGCGACCCGTTGCATGGAGTGAGATTGTTGAAGGCAAATTCAACGAGGTGGCTGCTTGTGGCACTGCCGGTAAGTTTTGGGTGGCTGAATCATGGTAGAATCAAACACGTGTGTTCTGTAAGAAACAAGAGTGGCTGATGCATTAACAACAACAACAACAACAACAATTGTTTGCGCGCTATTAGTTGTGCTTACACCGGTGAAATCAATCACCCGTGGAGACCAAGTGATAGCCATTGGAGACCAAGAAAAGATCGGCGAGGGCTTCCAGAAGCTGTACGATTACTACCGCGGTGTTCAAAAGAGCGACATTGAGGATTCGTTTGGCTGGATGTGGCCCGCAGAAGGCTTGGCCTAAACAACTTGGAAGGAGAAGAAGAAGAACAAGAAGAAGAAAAGGATGAAACGGGTTCCTTGCTTTTTAGAATTAGATGGTTATTTGCAGTGCAACCGAAACAAAAAAACAAAAATGCAGCGCAATGCATTGCATACCCACAACAGCACTAAAGGGCAACGCAAACACTCGCTGCTGTGCCTGCCTATATTACAACGAACATGACACACAGTGCCTTTTTATATATGCTACTGGCAAACCAAGCAGCAGCCCGCGCGCTCGTTAAAGAGAAAAAAAGGGAAAGCAAGGGAATGGGGAGAGAGGAAGGATGGAAAGGAGCAAGCATAAGAGAGAGAGAGAGAGTAAGGAGGGGAGGGGCTGACTCAGTCATAAGGGAAAGAGGAGGGGGGGGAGATGGTTCGAAAACTGTCTACTGAGCTTGCCACTAATACACACACACACACAGGGCAGAGCAGAGCAGAGCAGAGCAGAGCAGAGCGCTTATTAGCTTAGCTTAGTGCAAGAAAAAGTGTATATTGCAGCAACAACAACAAAAACAACAACCTTCGCTTCTCTCTCTTCCACTTTTTCCTCTTTCTTATTAATTTCCACTCATCTTGCCATCTTGCAATTCAGCTTTTCCATTCCTTCGTTTTCCTTGCTATTTGACCGCCCGCGCGCTAAAGAGGCTGGGGAGGCTGTAAAAAGAAATATAAATTCGAATGCTCCCAGTTACACAGACAGCTGCTTTCTACGGTCCCCTCTATGACAGAGGCACATGTTATCATCATTCCTGCTGTTGTTGTTGTTGTTGCTGCTGCTATGATGCTAGTAATAAAAATGCCGGGACAACAACAACAACTGCCAGTGCCGCTGCCTCTACGACTATGACATTATGTTATCACCAGCAACAAGTACAAGAAGAACAGAAAAACAATGGCTGCTGCGACTTGCCTACGACGACGACGACGACGACGGGGCCAGGAACAACAACAACAACAACAACTGCAACTGCAACTGCAACGACAGAACAGTATCCTCTCGATTCTACGTTTACATGCTCACTCTGTAGCGGTGTTGCAGTGACCGAGGAGCAGATATCACTTGCTTCAGCCATCATCCATCCAAATCGACCCGCAACGTCCTCCTCCATGGGCGATATGGATGAAGACGAGTATCGACTCTCAAAACAAACAATGCGTCGCAACCACGCCATCCACGAGCTATTGGAAACCGAACGCGACTATGTCACTGATCTTGGCCGTCTTGTCGAAGCAAGTTTCTAAACACTTACCTAGACAAAACTCACACTCTATTTCTTTTTGATATTCATCGCTTGGCAAAAAAAAAAAAAAAAAGAAAAACAACAATAACAAAACGTACATAGGTCTATTTTGATACACTCGCTCGACAAGACTGGATTCCTCTGCAGCATAAACAGACCATACTCCGAAATGCATCGGATCTACTGTCATTCCACCGCATTTTCCTGGCCACCTTGGACGAGAATTTTGAGGAACGAGGCGTCGGTGAGCACATTGCAAAGGCATTCCTGGATATGGTAAATAAAACAAAAAATCAGAAAGTTTGAGCTTCTCCTCTTCTATATAGAAGAATAGAACAAGTAACGATATACAAGATAAATTAGACTTGAAGGGGGAGGTGGGGAGCGGGGGGGGGATAAGAATCCTATTAGCCACAGTACTCACTTCTTTAATTTCCATGCTATGTAATGCGTTCAATGAAACGACTTAGGGTGATCACTTTTTAATGTACACTCGATACTGCGACTTGCACGACGAAGCCTGGTCTTTGTGTGAAGAATACCGCGACCGCCCTGAATGGTCTCACTTCACCAAAGAGTGTACCGCCATGATTGCAGAATCCACCCCGGTCTCGTCCTCTGTGGTCAGTGGCTCGCTCATGGACCAGGTGTCCAGTAGCCAACAGCAATTATCAGCATCGTCTTCACCTGTCGGTAAAAGACTTCAGTTTGAAGACTATTTGATCAAGGTAGAGTGCAAAAGAACCCCCCAGTTTTAATTCACTCTGGCTAATATATATCACTCACACACACACACACACACACAGCCAGTGCAACGCATATGTCGTTATCAGCTACTTTTAAAGGAAATCATTCGCTATACACCCGATGACGCAGATGACTATGCAGTTTTGAACGATGCAATGAACCTGGTCCACACAACCGTTGCAGAAATCGACCGTCTCAAGAACGAAAAGGATATCGGCAAGCGCACAGAGCGGTTCGTACAGCGGTTCGATGGCGATTGGCGAATCAATAAGCGTCATGTCGTCAAGCTTGGCAATTTGCTCATATCAGGGGCCATTGAGGTCACCTACACCGCATTGGGTCAGAGCGTTGCCAAGCCGCGCTACCTGGGTTGTTTTGTATTCCCAACTTATCTGATTCTCGTTCGCCCGAAAAAGGTCACCACCTATGAGCCGAAGCATTGGTTTCCCTTGCGTCTAGCAGAGCTGGAAGACTTGGCTGATATTGAAGGTTGGTTTTAATCCATGATCTGCAACCCCCCTCCCCCAAAGTGTATCTGCTATTATAGCACCTCTTCTCCTTATATACATACATATATATATATATACTATGTATGCGACATGATCATCTTTTTTAACCCATCTGATTTATAGGTCAACAAGAACATTCATTCGTAGTCAGATGCAAAAAGCATACATTTGCATTTAGCGCTACATGCAACCAGGAGAAACAACTTTGGCTCAAACATCTAGAAGACGCTATTGAGAGAGCCAAACTGGAGGAATCTGTGCAGAAGGAAGAATTAATTGTACCATCACTTGCAGGAATTGCCGCTACACCAACACCCACAAAAAAACTGCAACAACAACAGCAGCAGCAGCAATCCAATGTTCGTTTATCGCGTTCGTTCACCAATATTCTCGATATGAGACTTTCTTCATCCTGCAACAATTACAGTAGCAACAGCAGCAGCAGCAATAACAGCAACAGTCACCATAGCAACAACGGTCCAACATCACCTATTCCTATTGAATTGAAGCGATCTGTCTCAACCAGTGTGCAATTGAATAATATCATTGCCGACTTGACTAGGACTACCATCACCAATTCCCCTTCGAACAACAACAATAACAACGTTTCAAGTAATAACGCTTCATCTCCTTCATCGCCACCTAAACCTGCACCATTACAAAAACGATATTCTGCCGACTACCCAGCATCGAGGCGGAAAGAGCTATTAAAATCAAGAACGAATTCCGAAATTTCACGAAAACGTCCTGGATCGCTCGACTTGCTTTCATCAACGCCAAATGCAACTGCCCATTCCACGCCAGGAGTACCGATGATGGCGGCGACACCGAGCACACCTACTAACATGATAGGCAAAATGTCAATGCAGATCAAAAGCAACCATCAGAACGCATTACGCGTGGCTGTGGATCACAAACTCCATGCCGTGTGTACTCAGGATTATCTGTCATCCAGAGCGACATGGTACCTTCGTGACAGAGAAAACAATGTTGTTGATTTGCGCAAACGGAAATCCATGCCGTTCATGCGATCCTCAGCGTCTAGTTTTTCCATCATGTCGCCGTCGAGACGCATCAGCGAATTACCACAGCCACACATTCAACAACAACAACAGACTGCAACGCTTGATTTAGAGATTCAATCGACAGTCAGCTCAACAACTAGTTCAGCTGCTGTTACATCGGTCACAGCAACAGCTGCTGCTGCTGCAGTAGCGACAACCAACGATAGTCTGGATACGCTAAGACCATCAAGTCGAACACCGTCACCAAGACGAACATTGCCACACAGCGCTAGTGATTATTACTGCATGTCATCATCATCATCAACATCACCCATATCCGATACAAAAATAAATTACAGCCATTCTACTGCTTTACCAAGCTCTATGCCGACCTCAACAACAATGACAAACATTCTTCAACAACAGCCAAGATTAACCATTGATACGCAGCGCCATCGTGAACAGTCAAAGTACGGCAAAACAACAACAACAACAACGATGACGCCATCCAACGCAGCAACCACTCCTATCAGTCTATTTTCGGGGATGGATCGCTCCTTGTCAACACTCAGCATGCAGCCGTTCAAAAAGAACGCACTCGTCGACAGAATGTTTAGCAAGTTATCCAATCTGAGTAAGAAATCGATGAGGAGGCGCGGAGGACGACAACGACGACGAGGACGGTATCTCGATGATGGTGGTACTTGTGACGATGACCACTTGTACCGAGATGACATGATGGATGATGACGATGACGAAGGATCGCATTATACAGAAGGGGATTATACCTCAGACCTAAACTCCTACAATGCCAGTGAGGTATGTAACAAGGGCCAGGGAAAAGAAATAGGGGGGGAGGGGATTACCAACTATCTCTTATCTGCATAAGAGGATACCTTGCTTCATATACCCTGGATCACATTTTTTAATGCATATTACCTTCAAACAGAAACAAAAAAAAAGAAACTAAACAAATATACCATTGCTTGAAAAATCTGATAGATGGATGATTCACGGCAAGATTCCATGTCCAACATTTCACTTTGCCGATACCGCTCTGCAGCCACTGATCAGGGAGGAACTCATCATCACCGTCATGCATCACCACGACGATCGCATAACAAGGGTCCAATTTTTCGATGGATTCGGAGTGAAAGTGGTGTCAGCACAAGCAAACGATCCTACAACCGCCAACGCCAACAACAAGAAGAGGATTTTTCAACCACAAACACAAGCAGCAACCACCAACAAAATTCTGAGCGACCCCCTGTAGCTTTTGCATATGCTTCTACTCCTGTACAGCAGCAGCAACAGCAAGAACAAGAACAATGCCACCCTCAGAAAATTTGGAAACGGACATTCAGTGCTTCGAAAAAGAAACTAGTATCGTCTTCTTCTCGCATAAGCAACCTCAATAGCAGTAGTAACAACACCAGAGGACCCTCCGCGCGTTTTTGAAAAAAAAAAAAAGCATATCTACCGGGAGAGAAAAAAAAAACATCATTTATTCTGCTCTCTTTTTTTCTTTATAACATAACGTTGTTTATATACACCTACTACTACTACTAACTACTACTACTAATGCTTTTAATAATAATTTATGACAATAATAAAAATATTACTAATGAAAGTAAACTCCATCTCCATTCTCCAAAAAAGCATACGCTTACAACTGGATACTTTGTTCACGTTTCATCCTTTTTTTTACTAGTTCTTTCGATGTCAGTTTTCTTTAGGCAACAATCCTAATATCTTTCTATTATGCAACGATTAATAAGGTGCACATAAAAAGCAGATGGATGAGTCCAATTGCAGAACAAGAGTATGCATAAAAAATAAACTTAAAAATTGGCGAATATATATAACCCTCACACGCCTTCTTGAATTAATGAGGATATATGGCTCTAATTTCTAATATCGAGGCATAGATCTACTATATAAAGTTAGGAAGCGTCATCATCAGACCATCAGTGACATATAAACTCCTTACTATCTCCCCACGGATCATATAAACGTCATTTAGAGGAACCCTTTCTATCATCGTCGTCTGAATTTGCTGTATTATATCCCAACTTTAATGTATTTTCGATGTTTAATTAAAATCAATGATGTAATTTTATCATATTATAGTGCTCTTGTGAGAAGGGGGGTGGCTCAGTCTTTTCTATATCAACACTGCTGCTTCTGCTACAGCAACAAAAGTTGTGGCTCCTGCATACATATAAAAAAAAAGTTGAATCAAGGAGAGACGTATCATTACCTGAAGCGACATGCTGGATGATGTATCACTTATTACGGCAGTTGTGCTACTTACAAGATCGTTCATTGCTACCAGAAAAAAAGGAGGTTTAATTATTTACATTATCATAGAGTAGCCGTGTACTAGGTGTGTCATCAGATGCGTCTTTGCAACGATAGATTCGATGTGTGGTCGGGTGATCATTGATAAAAAGAAACGATCTAATATGGGTTGTCAGGTTGTTAGTAAAAAATGATATACTGCTGCTGTCATCCAACAGGGTATAAAGTATTCTTATATTGGCTGACTATAGCATAATAGCACCGGCACGTCTATACACCGGTAGTAGTGGATATGCATGTGATCGTTCTACAGGGCCATCTTGTTTTAGAATTTAGCTTTCCGGTAAAAACATGTTGGTTATTTCTCACACATAAGCTGGAAAAATGATCGGTTAAATAGTTCAAAGCGGGGTGTGTGTAATTTATAATCGAAAGCGGGGAAAAAACTGAACGCCCAACCTGTCAATTTAAAAAGAGGTTGCTCCACCAGGGCCGATCATTTGCATTCTTTATTCCTTTTCTCTCAACAAACACACACACACACACACACACACACACACACAAAATGCAAGGTCGTAAAGTTTATGTTGTCGGCGTAGGCATGTCCAAGTTCATCAAGCCCCGTGGTCTTGTCGATTACCCTGGTAACGTTTTATATGGACGCGTAGAGGATCAAGTGAGCGGGATGCATACTAAAAATGAGTGGATGTAGAATTCGCGTTGGAGGCTGCCGTCAAGGCTTTGAACGATGCAGGTGTTTCATACGACAAGGTCGATTTCGCCGCTTGCGGTTACGTCTTTGGTGACAGTACCTCTGGCCAGCGTGTCTTGTATCAGCTCGGTATGACCCAGATCCCCATCATCAATGTCAACAACAACTGCTCGACCGGCTCGACTGCCTTGTACAATGCCCGTGCTGCTATTGCTTCGGGTAACGCCGAATGTGCTCTTGCTCTTGGTTTTGAGCGCATGAAGCGTGGTTTCATCACTGAAGCTTTCCCTGACCGCACTTATCCTCTTGGTAACGTATACTTCTTTTCCTTTGTTAAAAAGGGGGCACGGTTATTTTTTTTTTGTTGGTTGGATGTTATGCCGCACATGCAGCAACACTGCATATACTTTTTTTTCTCTCGTGATCGGACTCTTGCTTACGACTTTTTCTTTTTGCTTTGCATATGAACTTTAAACAACAACAACAACAACAGACCACGTCCAGGCCGTGATTACTGACGAACGCAGCTGGGACAAGAACACTGGCAATGCTCCTCAAATCTTTGGCAACGCCGGTATCGGCTACATGGAAAAGTACGGCGCCACCGAAAAGCATATGGCCATGATTGCCGAAAAGAACCATCGCCACAGCGCAAAGAACCCTTACTCGCAGTTCCGTGATATCTATACCCTCGAACAGATCGAGCAGTCGGCCAAGGTCTTTGGCCCCTTGACCAAGTTGCAGTGCTGCCCTACCTCCGACGGTGCTGGCTGTGCCATTGTCGCTAGCGAGGATTTCGTCTTGAAGCACGGCTTGATGGACCAAGCTGTCGAAATCTGTGCTCAGGCCATGGCCACGGATTCCCCCAAAATGTTGGGCAAGGAGAACACGGAATGGGCTGGTGCTGATATGACCCGCAAGGCTGCTGGAGAAGCTTTCTTCAAGGCTGGTATCTCTCCCAACGACGTTCAGGTTGTTGAGTTGCACGATTGTTTCTCTGCTAACGAGGTAGGGCTTATTTTACTTCTTGTGTCGTCGGAATGCAGAACGCGGAGAGAGGGGAAACTAAAAATGTGGGGTGTGCCCTTTTTTTTTTTTTTTTAGCTCATTACCTACGATGCCCTCGGTTTGGTGCCCAAGGGTCAGGCTCACAAGTTGATTGATTCTGGCGATAACACCTATGGTGGCAAGTACGTTGTCAATCCCTCCGGTGGTCTGATCTCCAAGGGCCATCCTCTTGGTGCCACTGGTTTGGCTCAGTGCACTGGTAAGACGAAAAAGAAGTCAGCGGGGTTGGGGACGGGGGGGGGGGGGTCAAGCAGTTTTCCAAATGGTTGGCTACAGCAATATACTAATTGTATCTATATAGAACTGGTCTGGCAATTGCGTGGCTGGGCTGGCGAGCGTCAGGTCGCTGATGTCAAGTACGCCCTTCAGCATAACGTTGGTCTTGGTGGCGCCGTCGTCGTGTCCATCTACAAGAAGGCCAACACCAACAAGTCTGATCCTAAGACCTCTTATAACCCTGCCGTCGAGGCTCGTGCCATCACCAAGGACGACTTCTCCAAGGCTGCTTCCCAGAACGCCAACCGTGCTGAGTACATGGACTCTGTTGGTGTCGCCAAGCTGTAAATTTATCTTACTTTTCTATATCATCCCCCCCCACTTTCCACTGTTCCCCTCCTCTTCCGCCGTCATACAAACGAAAACAACCATGCTTGCACGTTATTTTGTACAGAAACAACCCCCTTTTCCCACAATAAAAGCTGATATTATTATTCGATGTGTATTTAAAATGAGAGTTTATTTGTCCATTGAGAAGGGATTGTTTATCGAGCTATAATGGAGAGAAGAAACACAGCAAGTTAATATAGCTAGCACTGTGTGCAAAGCCAAAGAACGTACAGGAAACTATGATAAACTTACCCAACCATCCACCATCGACAGCCATAATTTCTCCATGTACATAGTCACTTGCACGGCTAGCAAGATAGACAACAGGTCCCTTAAAGTCATCAGATGACGCCCAGCGTCCAGCAGGAATACGCGCAAGGATTTCCTTGCTACGTACGGGATCCTTCACTAGTGCTTCGGTCAAGTCGGTATTGACATAACCTTCAAGTCACGTCAGCAAACAGCAGTGCAGCATTAATACAACTATCCGCAGCAACACACTCTCTAAATGTGCTGTATACATACCCGGTGCAATAGCGTTGACATTGATACCGTGCTTGGCCCATTCATTTGCCAATGCCTTGGTCAAGATAGCAACACCACCTTTAGCAGCTGCATAAGCAGGAACACGAATACCGCCCTATTCAATATTGCACATGTTTCAACATGCTTTGCAAGAGTGTGATATAATACGTATTTAGTTCAATCCAATGGGGTGCGTACCTGGAAGCTCATCAAGCTTGCTGTAGTAATGATTTTGCCTGATCCTCCACGAGAAATCATATGCTTTGCAGCTGCCTGGCTGATGGTCCATACGGATTTGAGGTTAGCTTGAATAACAGCATCCCATTCATATTCTGGGAAATCAACAGCACTAGTACAGAGAAAGAGGTTGGTGTGGAGCGTCCTTGTTAAATGATGTGCTTGGGAACAAGTCTTACTCATATCTCCGCTGAATTCCCGCATTATTGACGAGAATGTCCAACGTGGGAAACACGGCTAAAATACGCTCCACAACATCACGAACACTTTCTTGTTCCGACACATCCAGGTATACAATTTCGGCTTTACGGCCCAAGGCTCGAATTTCGTCACGGACCTTGTAGTCTTCTACGTTTCTTTGAAGTAGACAAATATCTTGTATGGGTGGGTGAAGGATATATATGTTAGAACAGAGAAGGAAAGCCATTTGTATCCCAATCTTCTAACACAGCAGCAAAATGTATTGTAGCAATAGAAACACATTACCTGCACCAGCTTCGGCCAAACCAAGTGCCATGGCTCGACCAATACCACGCGTGCAGCCGGATACTGCAGCAGTTTTGCCGGAAAGTGAGAACATTGATAAAACAAAAGTAGACATGTTTTCTAAAAAAAAAGAAGGTTGTTTAAAGAGAGAGAGAGAGGAAGAAAGACTACATCCTAAATGAGGTCTTCAAGATTGTACAGTGCGCACGGTCCCAAATGGCGGATTTCAAAAATCAATCAGTGGTTTTTAAAGACCCAATTGTCGTAAAATAAAAAATCAATAAGCGTGAAAACAATTATCCAATAGGTGCAAACTCAGAAATAGGCTTGAAAAGGCAAAGGCGAGTTTGCGGGATAATCCGACAAAATGTTCCGTCCCAAAGCCTCTACACTTCTTTTAATTCCCAGGCATGAATTCTAAAATATGCAAGAGTGATGCCCCGAGAAGCTATTCTCTCTTTCTCTTTACTTTTCTTCTTTTTTAATTTAAGCCGATATTATGGTTTACCAGACTAATACTGCAGCTGTGCTCTATCAAGTCCGTGATCTTCGTATGGTCAGTGGGTCTTTCAATTCTAAAAAATATCTAGTCCTCCCCGTATCGTCACTTACCGTTTCTTGCTATCTTTTTTTCCAGGAAGAGCGGCCGATTGAGACTCCGGGGAGCGGAGGTAGGGATGATGATGATACGAGAGAGAGAGAGAAAGAGAGAGAGCATCACAGCTAATACATATATTTTCAAGAGGTCTTGATTAACATACGCGCAACTGGCATCTGTGGATCAGATCTCCACTACTACTTGGACGGCACCATGGGACCTTTGAAACTTGATCCACGGTCGCCCATGATATTGGGTCATGAATCCTCGGGCATTGTTACTCAACTTGGCCCGGGCGTCACAGGATTGGAAATAGGCGATCGCGTAGCCATCGAGCCTGGCCGCGCGTGTCAAGAATGTCGCTATTGCAAGGAACAAGGAGGCCAGCTTTACAACCTATGCCCCAAAATGAAGTTTCTCGGTTCCTTGAGACAAGGTCCCAACGATGGGTCGTTAAGACGTTATGCATGTTTTCCCGCGTACTTGTGTCACAAGTAAATGTTTTCTCCCTTTCCTTTTTGATAGTTGTTGCTGCGGGGAGAGAGAGGATCAAGTAGAAGTGTTGGGTCTGATGGAGATTCTTTATACAAATTGGATGTGTGTCTCTGATATAATAAACTTCCAACAAACAAGAATACCCGGATCAATGTCTTTTGAGGATGGTGCCTTGATTGAACCTTTAGCCGTCGCCGTCCATGCCGTCAACCGAACACACGTCAAGCAAGGATCCGTAGTTGCTGTCTTTGGCGCCGGTCCCGTGGGTCTCATGACAGCTGCTGCAGCCTATGCCCAGGGAGCCAGCCAGTGCCTCATTCTCGATATCAATCCATCACGGCTCGAGTTTGCAAAGAAATATTTACCTGCTGTCCAAACCATGGCCATGCCCAAGGTATCATCCACATTGGAAGAAGATGAAGCACAACAACAGAGCGCAAATATTCAAAAAGCATTCCCCAAGTTTCAAGATGTTGATGTCGTGTTTGAATGCACAGGCGTTGAGACGTGTGTCAATATCGCAATGTATCTGACACGTCCTGGTGGAGCCGTCATGTTGATTGGTATCGGCAAACGCGCTACAGTGATGCCAATTGATATCATTGTCAGTCGCCAAATTAACATCTTGGGCAACTTCCGCTACGCCAATACCTATGCTAAAGCCATCGAACTGGTGAAGGATGGAAAAATCCCGTTGGACGGATTGGTCACGCATCGTTTTGCGCTAGAAGATACGCTACAAGCGTTTGAATTGGCAATGAAGAATTCTGAAGGAGTTATCAAGATCCAGATTGGTGATTTTTAATAATGATGATCGATAAAAAGTGAGAAAGATGTGTTATCTGGATCGTACAAGCAGCTAATTACTGTATGTAACCAGATGATAACGAGAGGCAATTTTAATAAGTGGAGAAAGAAATATAAGAGATATAGTATATATATACACACAACAGAAAGATATCTTTTGTTTATACAGCGGGTCGAATGAGGAGGAAAGGGATGTTATACGATGGGAAAGGGTAATAAGAACAAGGAGGGTATATCTTTTTCCTTAAAAAGACCGGACAGACGATACGGATTCTCTCCTCAAAGCACGATCGTAACCTGCACGAGAATGGAGTTCATGTCGCTTTTGGAATTCTTTGGCTCGGCTACCAAGCTTGTGTTTGCGCCATGGCAGTATGCTAGGGCCGCCACCACCACTGCTGCTGCTGTGGTTGTTGTAACCGCCGTTTGAAACCTTATTGCCTCTCTCCAGGTACTTGTCCCACACAAAGATCATCAATACTTTGACAATATCCAACAGCAAGAACGTCACCAACGAAATAGCCAAAATAATCATTCCTCGGGGCCAGCCGATACTACCAATGTTTTCGTCGTAACCGAAAAAGCCGTACACAGACAAAATCAAAGCAATTACTTGTGTGCCAAGTACAACGACCGTAAATGGCCATGCTGGAATGTTGCGCCAACAAAATGTCTCGAGACGTGTTGAGAAAATGACAAAATGTGGAGCTGTCGCGTGTTGAGGTTTAGTATTACTCTTCCTGGTTTTACGAACGTCACAATTTCACTACTAGCATTTTAACTTACCAGATGAGATATGGAGGTACATGATGGTCGATAGTTCGGGTGCAGTAACGTCCAGCACATCTCTAAATATATAGAAATGGGCAAAGGAAAAGAGGGATAAAAAGATCGCGAGCATGCAAGACAAAAACACGAGTCGACCCAGTCGCCAGAATTCGGGAAGTGGAGAGATTTGTACATTGTCGAGAGCCATGATAAGTGTCGCAGCGTCGTTGAGAACGGATACCAGAATCAGCAGAATAGGTGGCATCTGCCAATCTTCGGCAATTGTGACGATGAAAATGAAAAGTAGGAAGTGGATAGTGGATGTGATACGGTAGAGCGCGTAGGATCGTAACCGCTGGAAGATGATGCGGGACATCTTGATGCCTTCAATGATCGGTGATAGACCTGGTGAAAGTAGTACGATATCGGAAGCTGATCGAGCTGCGTCCGTGCTACCATGGACAGCGATGCCCACATTGGCCTAATCCAAAATGTTGTTATTTGTGTAAGTATTAGCATGATATATATAAACTTGCTCGTTTCAGCTTAAATACCTTTTTCAAAGCCGCGGCATCATTGACACCATCACCCGTCATAGCTACAAAATAGCCACGGTTCTGGAGTAGCTCGACTACTCGGTATTTATGTTCTATAATATGAACATGTTTTAGTTTGGGATCCTTTAATAATAATACTTTGATGTGAGCACATACCAGGTATAACTCGAGCAAAACCATCAGCTCGAAGACAGTCATCGGTGACATCGTTATCTGACTTGCTTGGATCGACCAAATGATCTGCATCCAGAATCAAAGTACCCATGCCTAGACGCACAGACACCTCTTGGGCAATCGTGGCTTGATCACCGGTAATCATCTTGACCGACAACCCATAGTGCTGACATTCGCTGAGGGTCGATGCCGAATCAGGTCTGGGTGGATCAATCAGCGTCATAAGGCCCACCAGTTCCCAACGATCTGAACCTTCTCGCGTACGTGCCACGCCAAGCGATCGCAATCCACGATGTGCGAATGCATTGACAGCCTCTTCTGCTTGAGCATCGCCTCCTCTGTTCAACAATTCCATGATCACTTGTGGGGCACCTTTGGCTACTTTGTAGGTCTCACGTGTGCCGAGTTCTTGAACGGTGGCAAAGGACATCTTGTCGACAGGATTGAAAGGGTTGAATTCCGATGCTGTGTAACCTAATACACCTTGAACGCTGTCCACATTTGGATGAAGTTTTTCTGCTGCAGATCGTATGGCTATCTCGATCGGGTCTTGTGCATTGGATTCGGAAGCAAGATAAGCATACAGAAGCACGTCGTCTTTACTGTATCCTTGTGAGACGTAGGGCTCGTCGAATGTCAGTTCGTTTAAAGTAAGTGTGCCTGTTTTGTCAGTGCAAAGAATCGATACTGCAGACAGTTCTTCCACTGCCGTAAGTCGTTTAATAATGACTTGACGTTTAGCCAACTCTTTCGCACCCACTGCCATAGTCACTGACATGACTGTGGGTAAGCCTACGGGAATACTGATATAATAAATGTGAGTCTATAACGCCAATAGTTAACTTTCTCCTTCGGTAATTCGACTTACGCTGCAATAGTAATCACAACACATTCCTTAAGAGTATCTAGAACATCCGCACCAGATACTGATCCGTTCAGAATCCGCAACTCGACAAGATCATAAATAAACAAGACGCAAACAAGCACCAACGTAATGATGATCAAGAAATTGCCGATATAGTTGATGACCTTTTGGAAATGGCCAGGTGCCGTAGCGACATTGATCAGATTGGCCGCTCTGCCGATAAACGTGTCTGGACCCGTGCGCACAACGATAGCCAGCTGCTGCCCTTGCTTGATCACGGAGGACGAATACACCAGATCCCCCTGCCGTTTCTTGACCGGCAAGGATTCGCCCGTGAGTGCACTTTGATCCACATTCAGGTCCGTTTGAGCGGGTGCGCCTGTACTGTCTAATCCAAGCAATCGGGCATCGGCAGGTACGATATCGCCAAGACGTAGTGCAAGAATATCTCCCACCACAAGCTCGGATGAATTGACCTCAATGAGTCTTCCGGATCGGTAGCACCGGGATGTCAGGGCCAACGAACTCTTTAATGCTTCTACCGCAGAGTCTGCACGGGCTTCTTCGATATAACCGATCACAGCATTTGCAATCAACAAACCCAGGATGATTCCAAAATCGACCCAATCCTGAGTGACAGCAGTGAGGATCACGGATACTTCCATAAGATAGGATATCGGTCCTGTAACTAAAAATAACATCACACACACACACACACAAATAAGCGCGTCTTCTTTTTACTAAACTAAAGAAAGGCTCTCTCATTGTAGAGTAAGTTACTCACAGAAAGAAAGAAAGTGGAGCAGTTTGTTTCGCTTCTTTTCTTTAAACTCATTGCGTCCGAACCGTTCTTGTCGATCGGCCACCTGGTCTTCAGATAGACCTTGCGTTGGCGGGGTTTGCAGGTATGGTTCGAGATGTGCAGGAATCTCGTCGTTGAATTGTTCTTGCTGTTCTCCCGGTGGAGTCGTCAAGGGTGTCGCTTCTTCATAGTCTTCGAGAACAACATTGCCCTTGTTGGGCGTGATTTCCGGGGGCATTGCTGGAAATCCGACCACGTTTTATATATACTATGAAAAGTTTAAAAGTGTGCAAAGAGAAAAAGAGAGAAGAAGAGAAGAAGAAACAACAGGTTCCAGGTCGCTCTCTTCGTTTGTGACGTGTATGCGTTGCTACGCCCGTAAGATCGTATAATAAGTAGCGGGCTGATAAGTTAGTAGCTACTACGCCTTTATCTTTTGTTGCATGGTAACACCCTTTGTGCCAGGCTTGACAAAGGGTCTTGTGCCGTGGCTGTGCTGAGATGGAGGGGTTTTTTTTTGCTTTGTGTTCCTTCAACCTGCGCCTCTTGTAAACCTGTACCTTGGCCTGTTGAGTTAGCAGTAGCATCCAGCCGTGGTTATGCTCTTGTTCTTCCAAAGCACTGATCGCTATTTTTTTTGGAAAAGCTCTTCATATTCTGTAAAACACTTTGACTACTTTTGGAAGAAACCTGCTACTCCTTGAGACACTGTGCTTCTCTGTTTTGCTTCACGGTGACATTATTAGATGTAATCGATATTCGCATCAACTGAGAAGTGTCCGTTGACAGCGATTAAGAGAGTGTATATCAACATTATCCTTGTTTCTGATCTTATGATGGAGGTCTGTTAAAAGTTTCTTGGTATTTGGAAGCTTAGGAGTAGACACCACGTTAGCAATATTTCAGGTCGCGCCCTGTTTGTAAATGATTGATTCATACGAGGGAAAGTCTCGAATAGAAGCCGTTGTACACAGGGTGCTGTGTAATGCAAGGAGTACAGATTTCCCAAGGAAAAACAACTTGGTGTTACTTTGGCTTTAAATGCGCTCATATGCTCCGGACAGTGTATGTGGCAGACATATTTAAAAGGTCTCACGCACACAAACTGACTAAAGGCGGGTGAAATACGTACTACTTGGCTCGAAGCACCCACTACGCTTTCCTGATAGTCCATATTTAGCAATTTCTAGGAGTAGACCACGATACCAAGCTTTTTTTTCATCCTTTTGCAGGTCTTTTAAATATACACTTTCTTTTATACGTATCCCAAAAGCTTAGTCAATAGCGATGACCTGGTACATTTCACGGAGGAGGCTTTTTCAAAAAGTACTTTTACTTGTTGCAATAGCTCTGACGTGCGTCATTGTCGTGTTGGCATTTAATTCATCCCTTTACCGCACCATTCCAGCCATCTTGCCACTCTTCAACTCGATCCCCGTCTATCGCAATCGCTGGATCTATACAACCCCTACAACCGTTCATCATCCCAACCAAGATAAATACAATGCCGCACTGGTTGCCTTTGTAGACAGTGATCACGCGTCCATTGGCAAATTGCGACGCACCATGCGCGACTTGGAAGATAACTTCAACCGCTACCACAATTATCCTTATATTATCTTTTCACCCGAGCTCTTAAATACCGAGTACAAGGAGCTTATTGCGTCCCTAACCAAAGGCGACGTTATGTTCTATGACGAAATCGACGAATATACGTATGGATACGCAAACGATACGGATCATGGACGAGCGGAAGTAGCGCGCAACAAGCTAAAGAACGTCGTGGTATATGGTGACGATGAGCATTATCGTTTTCGAGCACGTTTTATGGCTGGATTGATTTTCAGGTAAAACCAAGAAAAACGATATGGAGTGGATTGAGAAGAAAGAAAAAAGGGAAAGGGTTCAAAAATCAATTTTATACAAAATAGCTTATCATTTTTTTAAAACGTAGTCATCCTGCTTTGGAAAAAGTGGATTATTATTGGCGATTCGATCCAGGAACAGAATATACATGTCCGATCACCTTTGATCCATTCCAATATATGCACGAAAACAAGATTAAGCTATCATTCTCGGTTGCTCCGTACGAGCCGTTTGAAGCAATGCCGACGTTGTGTGATACTTTGGACAAATACCTAAAGGAAAATCCATCTAAAGAAACAAGTCTAAACGAGTTAATACGGAAGGAAAATGGCAAGTGCACCAGGTGTACATTATCCAGCAGTTTCCAGGCAAGCTTAATAAATGAGATTAATCTAATAACAATAGTTTTGATTTTTTGGATCTGTTGCTCTAACGTAATCATTTTATTGTAATGCTATGAAACAATAGATTGCTGATCTCAGCTTCTTCAAGAGCGAGCAGTATCGAGCATTTTTCGAACATATCGATAAAGCAAATGGTATCTTTTATGAGCGATGGTACGTGTCAAGGCATTTTTAAGAGATGATAAGTTAATTGGGAGAAAATGAGGGTTCTCAAGTACATCTTAATGATTGACTCATTGACATTCATATCTATCAGGAGCGATTCTGTTATCCAATCCCTAGCTGCTGGTCTGTTCCTCGAGGAAAAGGATATCCATCACTGGGAAAACATCGGTTATCAAGCCACACCCTATATATCCCACTGTCCACAAGACAAATCCCTCTGGCTCAAATGCAATTGCCGACCCGAGCACAACTTTGATACCGATCCTCTTAGCTGCCTTCCGAAATTTTCGGCAACGAAGAAGAAATTGTAGAAAAAAGAAACTATAAATAGAGGGGTGGGTGTTGTTTTTGTACGGTTGTGCGAACATGTACTAGAAATAATTTATAAACATGTACAGGAATATAATAATTTGCTATAGATGGGAACACTATTTTTCTGACTCTTCCATAAAACGTCAACTGGGGAAAAAGTGTGTTTCTGCTGGTTTTCTTCCTACTGCTGCTCCCCTTCGTCATTATCTTGCTGGTCGTCAACAAAGTCAATGCTGCTATTGGTACTGTTACGGTCAGCTGCGGTGCCCTTGGTGTTGTAGTCGTGCCGGCGCGGCATCACCTTTTTTACGCGGCCGCTACGGCTAGCGGTGACCTTGGTAATGAGCGTACCTACACATTATAATGATGATCCTCGTGCTGACATTTGGATAGATATTGACAGGTTAATAGGTAAGCTAAAGGCCCAGTAAAACAAAATACACTATCGTTTTTTACTGTAACATGCTTTGCTTAAAACCTTAACACTTATACAGAAGCGCCTCTACTATACTTCATATTTTACACATTCACAGCGCTACATAGAAAGGTTTTTCTCTCTTTGTATTTCTCTTTCTTACATTTTAAACCATCATAGATTTCTTCCATTTCTTGTTTTCCTCTACATAGATTTCCTTTGTCTCTCAATTGTTTTAACTTATACCGAATGCAGCTGTCAGCTTGATAACATACTTCTTCTTGACGTACATATTTACATAGTATGAACGTTTGCTGGGAAAATACTGTATCTATGGAAACTTTTTCATATTCTATGTAGAAATAGTATGGGATATCCTATATCAAGTAAGTCTACTACAGAATTCTTTGATTTATTAAAATCTGGCTGTGATCTATGAACAGGTTTGAACAGAAGATTTATAAGTAAGCACAAGAAATCAATGCTTCTTACGGGCACGACGGGTCCCACCTACATATGTAATCCAATTGACTTCTTACATAATACATACGCGCTGTGCTTCTCACGGGCATGACACCACCCAACTGCTTTGATACAAATAAAACAAGAGTGTCAGCTATGCTGCTCTGTGTAACATATCATTAGAGCTTGTCGTGCCCCGAACAAATTAGGAAATAACTTGTCGTGCCCGTATCAAATTCCTAACTATATATGCCATGATTATCCGTTGATATAGCCGTTTCCTTCATAGGACCGTGAACTCCATAACCGTCCTACATACAGAGCATACCGTTTTATTCCATTTCTTGCTAAACTGTGTCAAGACCGTGAGGAAGATGGAAGAGAATTCTTTTTATTTAACATATGCACTTTTGATTTTAAAGCATGCCGCAGGCATTGTACTACAGTCAGTAGTAAATATGACCAGCTACAGAAAGTACAGTCACTCTGCAAGTCATTACAACAACCTCCGCCGTGACCGAAGTCTTCAGGGCCCAGCGCCCCACGAAGCGGTACATCGGTGTGTGTGGCTTGTCAAAAAGTTCCAACTCTTGCATATCCGACGATCAACTACTACTTCTTTTCCATTAAAGCTTTTCTGTGTCGATGGAGGTCCACCGTTGTCGATTTGTCGAATACCAACCAGCAGCCATCAATGCGCTCGACTTTACTCCGCCAACAGTCAAAGACACACGTCTAGCGGTCGGTCGCGCAGACGGTAGCATTGAAATTTGGGATCCGCGCAACAACTTTCAATTTCACAAAGTCATTCCCGGTGGCAAAGATCTGTCGGTGGAAAGTTTGGTCTGGGCACACCAATCGGTTGTGTCAAACGTATTAGACGACGATGACGATGAAGACGAGGAGGTTTCAGAAGAAGAACGTAAAGCTGAATTAACGAAATTGTTGACACAATCGCCGCGTTTGTTCTCGTCAGGTTTGAGTCCTTATATTGTTGAATGGGATACAGTGTCGCTTACTGTCAAGGTAAATGTCACGATTGATCGATCGAAGCATGGGATGCGCCAAGTGGAGAGAGAAAGTAGTATATATATGCATGCTAACATGTTTATACAAATATTTGAAAAGGGGACTGTGGATTCAAATGGTGGTGCAGTATGGTGTCTTGCTGTCAATAGCACGGGTACCCGGTTAGCAGCTGGATGTGAAGATGGACGTATTCGATTATTTGATATTGAAGATGGTCGCTTGGAATATATGCGAAGTTTCGCTCCACAAAACGGTTAGTTGAACTAGGGGGGACGGGCATGTAGTATCTTTGGGCAAAGTATATTAATTTATGGAACATATATAAACATGTATAGGACGCGTGTTATCTATTGCATGGGGACCAGAAGATGATTATATTATCTCGGGTGGATCAGACAGTGCATTGCGCAAATGGAACGCTTACACAGGCGAAACACTTTTACGGATGACTGTAGATCGAGCCAATAATGAACCCACGCTCGTCTGGTCCGTTGCTGCACTAAAGTAAGTTTGTGGATAAAATGTACGAGAGGTAAACAAAAAGGAGTACTAAACGTCGCTTGTTGCATTATGACACACCAAAAATTAGGGACAACACATTGGTATCTGGCGATTCACTAGGCAACCTGATGTTCTGGAATGGTGAACGAGGCACAATGAAGCAAACGATCAAAGCACATGCCGCTGATATCCTGACCTTGACGGCAAACCAAGACGGCACCGTGGTTGTGACATCAGGCGTTGACTGCAAAATCATGATGTTTCAAAAGGTCGAGGGCAACAACAACAACAGCAGTAAAACCGGTAAAAACAAAAAGAAGGGCGGCAGTGGTACCAAAGGAACATGGGCCAATGTGCAGCGACGCAGAAACCATTGGCACGATGTCCGTGCACTTGCTATTGATGACAAGAACAGCATCATCGTCTCTGGTGGTGTCGATGTGGGTATGGTCGCTGGTGTCGGTGGGCCATTATTCATTGAGCGTCTCATCCAGGTGGCTCCTTTCCCTGGAAAATACATTGTCTCCATGGCAAAATCACAGAATCTCGTCATGGCTACATTCTTCAATTCGATATCCTTGTGGCGTTTAGGAAGAGGTAAAATATAAAATGTGTGTATTAAAAGAGATAAGGAAAGTGGATGCTAACATATCTGATTGTCATTTCAGCTGAAGATATTGACGTATCGCCCTCAGATAACGTGGCATTACCTGAACTTTTGGAACAGCATCAGCAATGCTTGGAACTTCAGCTCAAGCCAGACTGCAATATCACCTCAAGTAGTTTGTCAGATGACGGTCAATGGATTGTTGCAGCAGACGTTGAAACCGTTAGATTGTTCCAGGTTCATAAAGTTGTAAGCATCCGTCAGAAAAGTTGTGTATGAGGAAAAAGGGGATATTAGGGCGTCGATAATCATGGAGTGTTTGACTATGTTAGTGCATGCGCTGACCTGCATATATACTTTGGTACGTCGTACACATATTTTAGGGAGATAGTGGACAACTGGCTGTCAAGAAGATGCGTACATTTGACCAAGCTTTGGCACGATACCTCGCTACCAACGATATTGCAGCTGGCGCACACCATGTTCTCTTCACGCCCGGATCCAACAGACTTGTTATTGTAACTGCCGAATCACGCATTTTGGTCATAGACATGTTGCATTGGCAAGAAGGCAATTTTGATGTTTTGCGAGAATTCGGTCATCATCGTGGATTGGATAGCGAAGATCGACAAACCAAGAACTCAAAGGTAGCTACTGTTGTCTCTATAACCGCCAGCTCGGATGGTCAATGGCTAGCCACTGGCGACGATGCCAACCGTATTCATGTATTCAACCTAGACAGTCTCAAGGTAACAACATATCTTCTTTCAATTGCTCTGTCATGTATTTGAGATGTCTGTGTGTGTGTGCTAATATAAAGAAAATGAATCATCACCGTTAGCATCACATCGAATTACCGCATTCATACTACTCTCATACTGCACTTTCATTCAACGATTTCCGGCCGAACGAGCTGTTCGTCGGTTTGGCTAATAACGAATTCCACATTTACAACGTCGAAAAGAACCGATTAACAAACTGGTCCAAGGCCCACACTGATTTTGCTGGCTCTCCGTTGGAGCAGATCCGAGACTCTATCAAGGGCGTTGCATACAATCCTGCTGAGCCAAAGCAAATGCTGGTTTATGGAAACACATACATGTGTTTGGTTCAACTGACAAACAACAAAGAAGCATCATCATCATTACCATCATCAACAACAGCATTAGATAAGCAACGACAACAGCAACAACAGCAGCATAAACGAAAACGTGAAGCACCAGGTGCAGCAGCACCTTTACAGCAGCATCAACCCAAATCACCAATACAAATGCAAGTATCACAACGCTATCAACAAATCCTGTCTGCAGGATTCAAGGGCGATAATTCATTGGTCTTGATTGAACGACCAAGATTCAGTGTTCTTGAAAAGCTACCTCCATCTTTCTACAAGTCTCGTTATGCCGCATAATCTTATTACTCTCGATCTCTCGCTTTCCATAGAGAGAAGAAAGCGACTCCAATAAAATTTTGTACAATAATTTATCAAAGAAAAATTTGGATGTCACCAAACCTGTAGCAATCTTTAGTATCGTGGCCGTTGCTACGAAAGAGGAAGCATGTAGCTTTGGGAGGCGGTAAAGTGTAAAAGGTCGATTTAACAAAGAGAGCGGACCTAGGCGGGCGGGCGCTTTCCAAATCGAGTTTGCTTAACCAAGTCACAACGAGCCAAAGAACGCACACCTCAATGAATTTCGCGACAGGCGCGTTACTGTAGCTTTTCTTCTCTCCACTACAGCTTTGAATGGGTACCGTATACTGTTTTCTCCATTAAAGGCTCTGTCACACCTTTATTGCAACAATGCTAACCGCTGATCATTCTTTATCTTTGTGCATCAATTGTTATCCTTCTGATCCGTTACGATCTTATAATAATTATCGCTTTTTTTTGGTATATTAAAAAAAAGCGTTCAACTTTAGTAACAGCTCTAATCAGCAGCAAGGTACCACTGGCTTTGGTGGTGGTGGTGGCTTTGGTTCGGCAACGAGTAAGCTTAGCATTTTTCTTTTCTATTGGACGTGCACAAAAACTTCAGAGGGCATCCATTGTTGCTAGAAGAAAAAGAAAACTGATTTCGATTAATGTCAAATTAGACACCGGTGGTGGCGGCTTTGGTGCATTTGGCGGCCAATCTGCAGCACCCGCACCTACAGCCGGCGCTGCGCCAGCTGCTGGTGGCAGTCTTTTCGGTGGTGGCGCTCCTGCTGCTGCACCAGGTGGTTTCGGTGGTGGTGCTCCTACTGCTGCACCAGGTGGTTTTGGTGGTGGTGCTCCTACTGCTGCACCAGGTGGTTTTGGTGCTGCTGCTACCAACAAGCCAGCAACAGGTGGCTTTGGATTTGGAGCGTCTACTAGCACTCCAGGTAATGTAGATGTACAGCTTGATATTTTGATGAGAATGGCATAAATTGATCAACAAAAAACCGCGGCTGATTGTGTGTGTGTGTGGGTGTGTGAAATTTAGGCACAACAGGAGGATTTGGCGCAACATCGACACCGGCTGCTGGAGGTAGTCTGTTTGGAAGTGCAAGCACTGCAGCTCCAGCTGCTACTACTACTACTGGAGGATTCTCGTTCGGTGGCGGAACACCATCGGTAGGTGGATTTGGATCGGCTCCTGCTGCTACTACAACTACGCCCGCAGCACCAGCCGGTGGTAGTCTCTTTTCACTTGGTGGCAACACCCCTAAACCAGCTACACCAGCATTTGGATCAGCGGCCTCGACAGCTACACCAGCACCTGCCACAAGCGGTGGTTTCTCGTTCGGTGGAGGAGCTGCTGCAGCAGCAGCACCAAACACGACTTCCGCAACACCGGCTTCCGCACCTGCTACAGGAGGATTTGGCAATTTTGGATCACCAAAACCAGCAGGAACAACAACGACTGGAGGATTCAATTTGGGTGGAGCCGCAGCAACGCCTAAAACAACTGCCGCAGCTACTACGTCTGCTGCTGGAAGCACCGGCGGCTTTGGTGGTTTTGGCTTTGGAGGTGGTAATGCTGCCGCTGGTACTGCTGCAGGTAAGAAGGAATTCCTTTCATCAATAAAAACATGAAGGTTGACAGGGACGAGTGAATTTACTCTATGGCGGGGGAATGAATTTGTTTGCTAGCTTCAACAACATCTGCATCTACCACAACACCTGCTACGAGCGCACCCGGCCTGACCACAGCCGCTCCTACTCTTACTACACAGCCTACGGTATCAGCTCCTGCTGCTACAGCAGCAGCTGGATCAAGCTCACTCGCCGCACCCGCAGCAACAGCCCCCAAGCCTGTCACAGTACCCACACCATCAGCGCTTAAAAACAAAAGCATGGAAGAAATTTTAAATTCGTGGACGAAGGATTTGGAGAGATACACGCGTGATTTCCATAAACAAGCAGCACAAGTAGCAGAGTGGGATAAACAACTGATTGACAACGGAAATAAGGTAGCAATTTATGCACATACTCACTGTTTGTTAACCTCGTGGCCCAACTTTTAACCCCTTTTTTCCGAAATATGCTAGATCTCCAATTTGCATGAAGAAGTGACCAAAGTCGAAGTGCAGCAACAGGAAGTGGACCAGAACCTTGCATATATCAATTCCCAGCAAGACGATTTGAACAATATTCTCGATCAATACGAAAAGCAGATTTCGGATGTGGTGAATATCAGCGACATGCAACAGACGCCTCAGTTGGCCGATATCCAGCGCGATAAGGCATATGGATTGGCCGAAACGCTTAATGCTCAACTGGACGACGTGAACCGAAACTTGAATGTCATGATTGAGGAGATCAACGCCATGAGCGGATCGCAACATACCGAAGGTGCTGCTGAAGATGATACCGTAAGTCTGTCTTTTCTTTTCGATACATGCAATGTGTGTGTTACTGATAAAACTACTTTGATTTTTTAGGTTGGACAAATCGTCAAGATTCTGAACGTACACTTGTCATCCTTACAATGGATTGATACGACTACAATGAAACTACAGAACCGACTCCAGGAAGTCAGCAATTTGCAAGAGGAGGCATTGCGAACTCAAGAGCCTAGAATTCGAGGAGATTGAAAAAAAAAAGAAAGAGCTGACTCCCTCCCTCCCTTTCCCTTTCACTTCAGTTAGTATATTAGCAACCGTCGCTTATCCACGTATACACACGCACACACACACACACAGCAAATACTCACTCACCAACAACAACAACAACAACACACACATTACATAAAATACTATGGCATTCCCCTCCCCCCCCCCACCCCCTGACCCTACCGAGAAGAAGAAGAAGAAGAAGAAACAATGACACATTACATAATAACACAACGTACATATACAAATGAGAAAGACAGACGCGCCTTTTCTTGTTGATCACGAGAGCCAAGCAGTAACATGACTATTGATTTCCACTTGGCTGAGATTTGTTTGCATGCATGCTACGTAACACATCGGTCCTTTGCGTATCACTTCCTCATCGTCCCACATTTTTTTTTTACTTTTCTTTCTTTCTTTTAATCTTTATTTCTCAATCAAATACCCATGTCTTCTACTGAATACGGTGCCGTAAACACACAACAGCAGGGTGATGAAGAAGCCCCGCAAACGACTACCGTCAGAGGCGAGCAAACCCGATGGCAAAAATGCCGAAGCACGTTGGGCACACACGGCCATCGTATCTTTATTGCATGGTTTATTGTCATTGCCATCACCGCCGTCTTGACCCTATCGTTCCATTTCTCCTTGCTGCCATCCCATCACCCCGTGGACGACAATAACAATCCTGCCGCTTTAGTAGATGAACAGTGTGTGTCCGACCGCAGCTGGTTCCTGGCCCTGCTTCTCTCCGTCTTTTTCGGACCGTTCGGTGAGTTTTCAGCTAGTTTTACGCGACACTACACTTTTTGCTTGTATGTGTGTGAAGGAAAAAGGGCTAACAAAGCTGCTGCTGGTAGGTGTGGATCGATTCTATCTTGGATACATTCTTCTCGGTGTGCTCAAGCTGATCACTGCGGGTCTTGGCGGAATTTGGTGGGTTATCGACGTGGTCCTTATTGCTTTGAATGTCTTGAATGATCATCCCAACGGCTGTCACCTTCGTTAAGAGCATCCTCTTTTTTGTTTTTGTTAAACCTACTCGCTCGAGAAATAAAAGAAAAATGACAGTGTCATGTCTACCAAGATGTGTATATATCGGGAACGGGCTTGGCAAACCAATACATAGCCTGGCAAACATTTGTTGTTATGTAACGACGGCCAATGGTGAGTTGCACGCGGGTTTTTTGTACATTCAAAGATGTCACGTATGACAACAGGAAAAAAGCGCTGTACGACATCGGCTCCTCGTACTACTACGCTCCCTTTCCGAGCTTCTAGCCGAGGCATGCGTCGTCATCCCGTGTTTCCGATTGCTTCAAGTTCGTTTGCTTATTCAACCTCCTGCGTGTGTCCTTCAAGTTGCGTGCGCGCTCATCTACTTATATATACTGCCTCTAAGCCGCTTATAAAAGGTCTTACGAGAAGGTAAAAAAACAAAAATGCATTCTTCTTCAGAGAGAGTGTGTGTGGTAAAAGACACTTACCGAGTAACAACGCTGACCGACCAGACATATAAACCATGGCTTTATTAGCACCCGGCAGTATTATCTATCTTTGTTGTGGCGCGTACATGACGCGATATCTTTTATGCGTTTTATCTAGACGGTGCTGCATATGAAACACAGCGCAATGCAGGAGTATGTACCCTAACAATAAAATGTCACAATAAGCAGAAGAAGGACAACCACCTTTTCCCTTGCCTCCTACGGGACTCGTAGTATCCTCTTTGTGACCGTGGCGTCGCGTCTCCATTCTTATATTGTAAACGTGCACAATCGACTTACTGCTACAGCTGAAGAATATTTACATCGTCGAGGCCTCTGGAAGTCTACCTAACCAATAACGCTACTTTCGGTTGCTTAGGAGAAGGTCAACGCGTCAAGTGGATTGCCCGAACTTCTGCATCCCGACATTCAAGGGCAACGGCGGCGACATCCCTTTTCAACGGTATATGCCCTGGCACGTAGCAAATTATATCAGCAAAAATGACCACGCTCAATACTGATTTTAGCGTCCCACAAGCTTTATAAAGTTTACAGAAATCAATTCTGTTATCATTGAACCGGCAAAATTTATAATAAAAAGACTATGTATGTGGAAATCAAGAGAAATGACTGCATTGTTTCGCAAAGAAAACTGGTGGTAGTAGTGTATGAATAAACACAGCAGCACAGCATTACGGCTTATTACCCATTATGTATGCATATACATCATATGCTCCTCTTTTCTACTCTCGAGCAAATCTATTTTATTCTTGCAACAATAAAACAATGCAAGCAACTAGTTAAATTCGCTATTGTAACCTGTCTTTCTCTGTTATCGGTTGTTCTACTGCAAATCACTACTGCTATAGATCCATATGACTGCGTTTACATGTTCAACAAAAAGAGGTATGTTTAGTTTTACGGTAGATCATGAAACGTTTTTTCCGCTTCTTGAAGTGTCTACGACGAGGTGGTTGCTTCTTTTCCAGCTGTTGTCGACGACGAAGTTACTTCTTCTTTGTCCTTCTCCTCTTTTTCTTCGACGATGAATTTGTTTTTTTCTTTATCCTTCCCCTCTGTTACTTCTTCCATTGTCGACGACGAAGTTGCTTCTTCTTTATCCTTTTCCTCTGCTTCTTCGTTTTCTTCATCAGTGTGAATGTCGTCACTTTTGATTTCTCCCGCTTCATTGTAACGGTGCATACCGTTACGACGATATCCAGCCTGCATGGTTGACGATCGACAACGCATGGTTCAGACGATAGGATGACTTGCGGTCAACCGCATGGTTGAATATGGAGTAATAGGCGTGGATAATCTAGATAGAAGTATGATGTAGATCAATACTTAGACGATAACTAGCCCCCTATTACTCGACGTATATATAAAGACGGGATCCTGAGCTATATGGATCCCGATCGTTTTTCCCTTTGATTCATCCGAGTCTCACCTTATTTATTGATCCACACTGTCTACCCATTCACATTCCCGATTGTAAGTATCTGGGCCGACACTGTTACGTTCATCTTCTTGTATTTGTCGCTAAAAAGACCAAACTGTTGATAAAAATCCATATAGTCTCACCAGAAACTCAAAATATTATGCGTTACATACTTGATCTAGATGATATTCAGCTTGTCGGGTTTCGAGAGCGATTAATGCTTGATGTATTCCCTATACGTTTGAGTAACAGATACACGCAATATAGTTTAGAATGAAAAAGAATGGTGACTTTGGTATCATTGATCCTGTCTGCTGAAAAACATCTCATCGCCACTCATTCCCCCCCCCTCCGCCAATAGCAGCCAATAATTTGGACAATCACATATATTGCGATCGCTTCTGATGAAAAATGCTTACCTGAAGTTCGTCAGTGAGCATGTTACGCAGGTCCCTAACCAATTTATCGGTGTGCTCTCGCTGGTTGCCGAGAGTTGCGACAATTGCATCGGTGTGCACTCGCTGGTTGCCGAGAGTTTTGATAATGAACGTTTCAAGCTATCGGTAGTAAAAAAAAGGGACAATGACAAATTCTCGGGCTTGCTTTAGTCATACACTACTATACTGTCTATTCCAAAAGATTTCTCCACATCATAAAACCAATTCCATGCAAAAAGGGGAGCTTCTTGTTTACCTCTTCCGTTATTGTTAACGGTTCAATTCCTTCTATTGTATTATTTTGAGCACGGGCCGCCGAAGACGGTCCAGAAGCTGCTGCTGATGATGTGTCAATACCCGCACCAGGCGTAGTAGAGGAGGTTGCGGGAATGAGCAATGGCATTATTGTTCGTATTATTTCTGCTGTGCGTTGAAAAGCCGATAAAGCGTAAGAAATGGAGACATGGAACACGGCGAGAAAGAAAATGGACAAGGTAAAATAAGAAGCCAGGATGATGAACAGGATGAGAAATAAATGTTCGTGTTCTTGCATCTGGCGCTCTGCTCACATCATAGGGTTGGAGAAAAGTGTGGGTGAGGGTAAGGTGGGTAGTAAGCATTCGAGAAGGCGATCCCAAAAGGCGGATAGCGACCACACCGACGACGTTTTCATTTCACTGAAGCCAAAAATACTCATGAAGCTGATGACGTTGTAGTAGTTCTTTGGTGAGAGAGGGTAGACTTTACTTTTCAGATGTTGACTTGAACAGATCTCTTTATATAGTCTTCTTCCTACATGAATCTGCTCGAAAACAAGCGCGTAAATCATGTCGCTCATACATGTTGTGGCGGTCCCAGAATAGAAAGTTGTAATCCTTTCACTCAATGTTCCTCTTCTTCACTAAGACCTATCTTTTCGACCGCTATTGTTAGTGAGTAAAGAAACCCACAATTGGTGATAACGAGATTGGGGTAAAAAACAAGGCTTTTGTCATCTAAGTAAGATCGAGCCTGGCTGGGTTACTGTCGTACACACCAGCCTTTGCACAATTGTTCAATTTTTGCTGCTTCGGGATCATTGTATGTTATAGAAAATAACAATAAATACATTACAACAAAGAGCAAGAATCAGCAGTACACAGCGGAGGTAGCAGCCGAAGCTATCTCTATTTGTCTAACGATGCCATTCAGAACCATGATGGAGTGTGCTGCTGTCTTCATACCATATGCTTTGTCGCTCGATTTCGAAAGACGTGCATGTGGTGGGAAATTATGCAGCAGTCAACGTTTCCATGCTCCGCTTTCCTTGTATAAAGATCAGAATGAAGATAGTAGTGGCAAGAAGCATATGAATTTTATTTTGCTAAAAAGTAGAGTATAGAAGCACCATTTTTTTTATAAAAGATAAGAGTGTGCAGTGTTTGGGTCAGGGATTTTTGTTTTTTTGGATATTTTTTTGGTAGGCTCTCTGGCTCATTCGCTGTGGTTGCATTTACGGCAGGGTAAATAGCAATCACTTTGACATTGGATCAGGAAGAACTTTACAAATGATTTCCTGGGAGTTGTTCTCGTCGTTGTTAATGTCATAGAGGTAATGTATCAGCTTGGATCAGTTGACAGTAACGTACGTCAGTGAGGGTAGTTGAATAAAGAGATGTTATCGTTGGTGGCATACTGTAGAAGCATGAAAAAGGGAGATAAAAACAATTTCGAGATCGTTAATATGGCATCCAAACTGCGTGCTGATATGCTGGATTTTCACGTACTGTGCTTGCATTTGCTTCAATTATGCTTTGGTCCACTGAGTATAAATAACACAGAACATAGACGCACAATGTAGTTTATGGTTAAACTTTGAATGTTTAGAGAATCGACGACTCGTATGGCGTGCAAATGCTCGTGATAATGGTGATGGCGATGATGATCATATACTGACACACGACACATCTTTGAAAATGTAGATACATATATATATATACTTACCCATTAATAGAAGACCACAATTACCGATGCGGTCGATTACTTGAGCACTCTCTAAAAGTATAAGCGACAAATGAGAGAGATAGCACCAACGCAATCTTACAGACAGTTGCATAAAGCAAGCAATGTCATCCAGACGAGCAGTGATCTATGAAAACGTTCAGTACTTGTTCCGTCATCTAATTAAAGGCCCAGAGGCACTTCCAAAGCCCAAATGCCTTAACATTAAGGGACGAGAGCGTGCCAGCCTCATAATTGCCTCAAACGTCCATGCCTTAAGAAGCGGTAATGGTAGTGCGCTTTGAGAGTAAAGATTCCGCTGTTACTCGGAGTCGCCCGGAAAGATAACTCATTCCCCATGGGCGATTGAATCGATGAAGTTTCGCAGAGAGATATGTCATGGACGTCTCCCATCTTTGACTGTTCCGACAAGCTTCCTTGCGCGTTTTTGATACTAAAGTCCTCGCATAACTTCAATGGCGATAAGAAGGAAAAGCATGCTGTCTTTGCTCAATTTGACCTAAACATTTTGAATTAGCCGTGTAAAAAGACGAGACTAGTGTGTACATGTAGTCTAGAACGTGCACATTGCAAAGGGAAATAACGTCAGGTTGAATGCAATTGCTTTGGGAGATGAACGACGCGTTGCTCGGTGTGTCCAGTGTGCTTGTGTAACCTGGCATGACCTGCGTTGACAGGTGACGCTGTCAACTTTTTTTTTTGGGTGGGTGGTCAGGGTGTCCCTGCACAAGCTGTTTGTACCTTGCCACCCCAATGATAGGTACGAACAGGGGAAGCAATAATAGCTCGTAACATAGATACAAATAAGCACAGAGAGAACGACAATGGTACTACTGTACGCTTCTTAAATGGACGCCAACGTCATTGTCTATCGAGTACATTTTAGACATTTGCTGCTTGCTAGTCAGTACGTTCTTTACTCATGGTCTTTTTCAAGGCAAAAAAATGCAGTGGCATGTATCCCACATATGGTACGTAGGCCCTGACTGGATCAGCTTACGCAATATCGCATATCATAACCTCTATTTGCATATTGCAGTGCTTGGACATAATCTTTGCTCGTTTCGCATCGGATCGCCTGGTTTTTTTGTGGCTCGCCAAGCTTGTTGCGGTTTGTTGGCAACATTGTTTTGATGTGCTGAGAATACATAGTGCGTAGCATATAGCAGTTTCCTACCTGAGTGGCGGGATGTTTTACGTCTGCTTTCCAAAGATTGCTTAGTTTGGTTGTAGATAAACCGCATTTTGTCTATTGATATTTCCATTTCTACTCATGCGTTTCCATTGATGCTGCATTAATGAGAAAAAAAACAGCGACGCAAACATTTCCAAAACAGCTAGAAATACATTTACTAAGACACATCAATGTGGTATAAGTTAGAATTAAATAATCATACAGACTTTTTAAAAAAAATTGTCATAAAGGATGCTGATAGTTGACGAGCTCTTCAGAAGTATTAGAAATTTTGGAAAAATCGATGTTCTCTGTAACTATTTGTTTACAGTCTGTTGTTGTTACCACTACCTGGGAAAGATGCGACAAGCATATACAGTAGCAGCTCAGTCGCAGTAATACAACAAAGCTGCGAACATGTACCCCATACGCAGCAATCCCTGACCTGTTTGGGCTGACCTTGTGTAACAGTCTCTCAGATTAATGTCATCACTATACACAGTGAGCTATTTCTGCTCAGCACGCTGAATGATACCATGCTGTGATGTCCACTTGTACACTTTTTTACAAGGTGGGAATAATCAATGAAGTTTTCTGATCGATGCCCTCAAATATTGGCTGTTACCTTGGCTGTGTTCAGGCTACTATTTTCATACTACTAGATAGCATAGGAGTGAGCAGGTAAATTCTTTACCATGTGGTAAAATGTGCAGCACAAGTTGGTTGAGGATGATAAAGTAAGAGTAGCTTAGGATTTGACTTTGAGACGACAGGATCGGCAAGTGTATGATATAATAATAGTAACAGAAATTAAGCGGATCAACACTTGTTTCAAATTTAGTAAATAGGTCACCACAGCCAAGGGTACACGCTGAGCAACCTATTACTGACATAAATGGAAACTCCCCTTTTGGGCGTTTATGGGCCGAGGGAAACTTTTGTTAAAACATACAAAAAGCGTGGATCAGGAAACACTCTCCATCCGTCAAAACACTTCTATCAACCATCACAATGTTTTTTTCGAAAAAGAACGGCAAGGATACGTTGGCAAACAAGAACCCCTCCTCCTCTGTGAGCAGTAACCCTGGAAACTACCAAAGTACCTCAGAAGCTCACTTAAACATGGATCAGCAAGACCAACGAGACACCAATGGCTCCACCACGATTACAATCACTACCAATGCTGACGACAAAGACAAGACGGATGAAGTATCACGACTCGTTCCTGGCGGCAAGTTTCCAAACCAAGGCAAGGCTATACTTCGCTCATTCTTATCTTTGGTGCTTATGCTGACGATCCAAGTCGGTATTCCGTTGGCATTGTACTACGGTTTGCGGAACACAATCGGCATCGTGTACGCTTTGGTGATTTCTGGCATTCCTCCATTCCTCTATGTTATTTTCGGTTTCATACGGAAGAGAACTATCGACGTGCTTGGTTGTATTATTGGTCTTTCTTTCATATTGTCTGGTGTGGTCTCCATTGTCAGCGGTAAGTCACTGGTATCTCTTTTTAAACGAAAAGTGATAGTTGAGTCTCTGTGTGATATAGGCGTAACAATCTCATGCGATACCTTTATCCTTACTTCTTCCTAGGTGACGCGCGTGCAGCACTCATACGTGATTCCGCCGTCAGCGCTGTTATTGGTCTCATGTTTTTACTTTCGTTGATACCAATTCACACGAAATGGCTTGATATTCGTCCGCTCACCTATATCATGGGTCTGCAAATGACGACTAAACTCAAATTTCAGTGGACCGACCGTGATGGAAACAAGCAAGAGCAGCCTGTTTTGGAATGGCAGTGGGAGCACATTCGGTACTTCCGGATCAGCATGTATACTCAGTCAGCGATATGGGGTATCGTGCTTATCTTGGAACTAATGGCGTGTGTATTGATGGTCGAGGCATCGGATCTATCCGTTGATGACATTGTTATGTACAACAACATCCTTACCTCGGTCGTTGTCGGTATTATGATTACTGCGAGTATATTAGCAGGAATGTACGGGAACAAGTTTATAAAGCGAATTGGAACGGCATGGACTGCGGAAAACGACTTTACGGAGAAGTTTGAGCAGCAGCAGCAGGATCAGATCAACCGCGATGAAGAGCGGGTGGCAAACTTGGTATAATACAGGCCATATGCAAGCTTCCTATGTTCAAAGCTCCTCTTATTGTATATGTACATACAGTCTGCTTCCCTATCAATTACCCTCAATTATTTTTGCATTAAAAAAACAGCGCATTATTATTATCTCTCTTTTATGATATACAAATATTAATAAAGTACACTCATAGATTCATATAGCAATATCTCTACAATCCAGCTTAGTTTCATATGTTAACGTGCTGATATCCTGCATGGTGAATCTTTCTAGCTACGCCTAACGGATAAATTAATGGTATGGGACTCGTCGGAAATCAAAAAGATCCGTTTTCTTCGTGTCAGGTGCTGCCTTCCATCATCGATTGTCATGTGCTGTTAACCTATCACTTGTCCTACCACTTGTCCTATCGACTGAACGTTTGATTCACTATCTCCATTGATTCTGAGAGCTAAAAGAGTCACGTATATACAAAGGTCAATCTGCTGTTTGATTTGGCATCTTTTTCGATCCAAGTGTACGTACCAGAGTCGAAACAGCCCGCCAGAATAGTCATGACACTTATCATCGTGAGAAAAAAGAATTTTCATCTGCTTAATTGACACTGCAACTGTTTCTACAGTACAATAATAGTAATACCCATCAGTTTTTATGCTACTAATATGTTTATAGCAATTATACACGTATACCGACTGTTCGGTCAAAAGGAACGTGTGTATGCAGAATTGATGTTAGCATCTGAAATTCATAAGCATGAGTGCTTCGTCGGAATTCAACAGCCGGCATTTTGGGGGGGGGAGATATTGTGCTGTGCTGTGGTTTGACAGTTAAGTGAAACACATACAGGCTTTTTCTTTCCACTACCCAACCAGCTTCGACCTTCGAACCTTGACAACAACAATCCTCTCTGCATTCACTCGCCGTTGTTTCAAAACCATCGCTATGAGCGGTATTAACGTACTAATCTACACCGGCAATGGAACCTCGCCCAATTCTGTTCGCCATACACAAAACACCCTGAAATCGTTGTTGGGTCATGCTTACGATGTCGTGCCCGTTGATGCCAAAACGTTGCGTCAGGAGCCTTGGGAAGGAACTTGTGCCTTGCTTGTCGTTCCTGGTGGACGAGACTTGCCCTACTGCAACGATTTGAATGGCGTTGCCACTAGTCGTATCAAGCAATACGTTCGCTGCGGCGGTCGATACCTTGGCCTGTGTGCAGGTGGCTACTTTGGTTCGAGCACTATTGAATTTGAGCAAGACCGAAAAGATATGCAAGTCTGTGGCAAACGTGAGCTCGAGTTTTTCCCTGGACTCTGTCGTGGCACTGTATACCCTGGTTTTGTCTACGAAAGCGAACAAGGTGCTCGCAGTACTGCGATAAGGCTTGTCAACGAGCATTTGCAGCCTTACTACCCCTCAGATTCGCTCGTTCCAAAATCAATTGACATGTATTACAACGGAGGTGGCTACTTTGCCCATGCGGACCAATATCCCAACGTTCAAGTACTCGGTCGCTTTGTGGATGCAGGCATCTGCAAGGACGAGGACTATCCGGCAGCAGCAGTCCATTGCACTATCGGCGACGGCTCAGCGGTCCTGATCTCGACACATCCTGAATATGATATGTCGCTACTGGAACAGCCAGACATGAGCAGTGAAATGTTGGCAGAGTTACAACGTTCGGAACCGGACAGAAAGGCGTTCTTGCGTGCAGTGTTTGCGAAAATGGGCTTGAAAGTGGTTGGATTTGCCAAGGGTCAAGTTGATGAAATCAAGGTTCCAGACCTGACACCAGTCTATTTGACCGCCCTCAAAGGTCAGATTGCACACACCATTGCTACGGAGCTGCAGGCTGAGGCAAAGGACTCGGTGATTACGGATTCCAACGATACGTTCCTGCTTTCGAGTTCGAGCGATGATCCAGTATTGAAAAAGCTGGCGGCGTTGACCGTGGATGATGAGGACAGGCCCAAGCCAATAGAAATTCGAATCCCTGATTTTTCATCAGATCCAGCTTGTCCCGAGCGTTCGCTTACCCCACATTTCGATATCAAAGCTTACTATGATGCGCTGCTTGCTCGCCGCGATCAAGAGTGGGGTGGTGGAAGGTGGTATCTTTTTGGCAATGCACTGATGTATACAGAAGTCATCAATAGCACGCAGACCATTTTAGACAAGTATGTATCAGAAAAGCGAATATGCGGATGTAATACAGTAAGCTAACTTCAGCGTCTACGCTCAAGGAACTACAATTTTGCTCAAAAGCTACCAACCGGCCTTGTGTGTACTGCAACAACACAGCTGGCTGCTCGAGGTAACCATTTTGTTTGACTGCTTTGCATTAACTGAAATAATATTAATCGATCCGTTAAAATAGCCCGTGCTCGTAACTCGTGGGTGTCGCAATTGGGTGCTCTCCAGTTCAGCTATATACTGCGACATAGCCTCAAGCTTTCTCATGCACCAGTTGTGTTCCTTCAGTATATTATTGCACTTGCCGTCGTGGAAAGCGTTCGAAGCCGTAAAGGATATGAAGGAGTCCCTCTTCGTGTCAAGTGGCCGAACGACGTCTATGCCGAGGATGGAGATCAGCTGAAGAAGGTTGGAGGAATACTTGTGAATTCGAGCTTTGTTCAAGACGAGTTTTTGATAGTCATTGGTAAGCATTTGGTGATCTACGCCAGCTCTATATTTTCTAAACCATCGATTTCCATTAGGGTGCGGTATCAACGTTTCCAACCCACGCCCAACGGTCTCCATAAACGATGTAATTCAGGCACACAATCCCTCTCTTCCTAGAATCTCGCCAGAAGACATGCTCGCCGGAATTTTGGTTCTTTTTGAGAGATTTTACTCAGAATTTTGCGAAAAGGGCATGGGTTCTTGGTTTTTGGACCTATACTATAAGCGGTGGTTGCATAGGTGAGTTTGAGTTGTGATGCGCGATGCATGAAAGGAAGGTTATGAGCTAATTAGTTGAAAAATTTATAATACGATAGCGATAAGGTCGTTACGCTAACAACACATGATAATGTGCGTGTCAGGATTACTGGCATTACCAGTGACTGGGGTATGCTTGAAGCTGTTGCAGTAGAGGGAGGAAAGCGCTTCACACTGCAACCTGATGGCAACAGCTTTGACATGCTGAAGGGTCTCATTATGAAAAAAATGTAAAAAGAAAAGCTTTATTGTACTAGTATTTGTACCTGTATTTCGATTTTTATTATTTACCATACCAACAAGAAGATTGACTGTCATATCGGTTGTTCAGTGTTCAAAATTCGTATCAAATGACTTTCTTTGCCACTCTTCTTCAAACTGGATCTTCAACGAAACTATGTGGTATGTCTTGCACATCCTACAAGTTTGGAAAAGAAGGCTACTACAATTGTATTATAGATTATTTCAAGGAAGAGAGATTACAACGAAGGAATTTGCTTTTGCTCGATTATAAATTATAAAAGTCCAGCTCGGAAAAAAGAGGGTCGAAGTAATTGTAAACGAGCTATACATAGAGCATAAAGATGTGTATTTAAAGCTCCATATTCGCGCACTTCAAACATCCTGTTACAAATCCAGCGCCTTCTGAGGATCATAATTGTAAGTTCTACAATAATAAGAGAGGTCAGTGAAACCATGACTCATACATGCTGCATTATAAAAGGGGAGATAGCGTACAGGGTACCTGCTAATCAATTGTCTTTTAAAACCTCTCAAAACCATCGTAGCAGCAATGCTCGAATGATGATATTCTATCACCATCGTCTCTGATACTGCATCGTGCACTGTCGAAAAAGTATGTTCCTCCCAAGTCGTTGCAGCAGAACTTTGTGTCTTTCTCGTCACCGCATTTGCAAGTCGTTTGTTGTCCGGCGGAAGCAATTGATGATACCACAGCAACAACGAGCAAGGCAATTAGTGAGAACCGACTGGTCACCATTGTGATTGTACTGTAAAGTTGATAGAGTGGAAGAAGAAAAGAGATTATCGAGAGAAATTCTCGCATCTCTCATTGGTATTTATTACATGTGCCTTTGGAGAAACAAATGCAACCCAGGCTTGTATAAAGGAGTATCCACATAAGCAACGTACGCTGCAGGGCGATGATTCTTATGCCTGAACATGGTTGCATCCTAACCCAAACACGGGGTAAATCTTTTTTCGAGTGCGGGATATATCTTAATCTCCTTCCCTTCCTCTTCTTTAGCTTGTCTGTCTGTATCAACATCTTACTTTTTCTTACTGATATTTCCTCCTTTTTCACTTTGATGATGTATGTTAGTTTAGTGGCAACAAGAGCAGGAAAGCTTATAGGGAGAAGCCGTCTTCCCCGATTGTAAAGCGAGAGTTATCTCTGTGTTAATACTCAGTATCTTTTGGGAATAATCCAGTACGGTAGTGTAAGATGTTTTAACATTGTGATGCAGTAAACTCGGCGATAGTGGGTTCATCGTTAAATGATTGATTGCTACTACAAGAACCACCACGTGCTTTTATATCCTACTTTCCATTTGTTATGAAGAAGAAACTCCCTCCCTTTCACTATTAGAATTGACATATAAATAACGAGGGGATCCAGTAGCTGCATCGCCATTTAAAACAAGTTGATGGAGGATGTTCCGAGTCAGGCTTTGTTACCTATCCCCAAAAGTCTTGCGCGACTACTATTCGTCGTGATTTTACTAATGCAGCAGTATAGTATGGAATTCTCTGCACATCAACATCACTATTAGGGAAAATGCGGGCTGCGTAACGATAATGCTCGAGGAGTAACTTTGTGGCAGAAGAGGAAGGAAAGCTTTTTTTTACTATGCTCTCCATAACTTTATCTTTTAAGAGTTAAGAGCACCTGCAGCAGTCGCTGTTAAGAACCTGTTATGTTAAATTTAACAGTTTATTTAACAGCCAGACCTTGCAGCGGTTGCTGTTAACGTCCTGTTAATATTTAACAGCCTGTTAAATTTAACAGTTTCTTGAATTGAAAAAAAGGACTTGAAAAATAAAGTTATATCTCACTTCATTCTCTGTTTCTATTCTTCAAAATGGACAACACTAGTTCTAACGCCACTCCCCCTTCTGACGTTTCTGCCGCTGCCGCCCTGCGCAAGAGAAAGGGCAAAGATTTTATTTGAACCAACGACGTGTGAAATTACAGCTTCGTAACAGTAACCGCTGCACGAATGCCCTGTTAAGTTGTTACGCACTGAGCGGGCTGTTAGTTCTAAAATTTAACAGTTTCGTAACAGCGACCGCTGCGGGTGCTCGAGTAAGTGTCTGTCGTATTAAAATGACAAGAATTCTTTAGGTTTTTTCATAACACCTACTATTGACTTTACACAGAAAAACTAAGATAGGAATGTAGAAGGGGGTTTTTTTTTCGAAGGGTGGTGCTGCTTCTTACACTTGAAAATATTTCTGTACAATGCTTTAGAGCTCAACAGGCCGATCAAGATCACAGTTGCGCAAAGGATGACGATAAGCTTACATATTGATGTGCTTCTTATCCTCTTCTTCATCGAAAAGAATAATCAATGTTTTCTAATACTGATATGTACATATCGCTTATGATTCCGACTTTGAAACATTGTTATGATGAGTGGTTAAGGAGTGGTGTGATATTACTATTATAACGATAATTGATACAGTGTGGTACCGCAGAGTGACGGCTAGACTTTGGATGCGACGGAAATGAAGTGAGAATTGAAGGAAAAAGGCAATTTATGAGCCTCAATCAAGGCTATTTCTGATGGGAGTTCAAGAATCGGGAATGTTTACGTCCGAAAAATCACTAAAAAATATTCTTGACTGTGAAGAAATGTTGAAAAAGAAAAGGATGAGATATGAACTGAAGAGATATTGATAGAATAGATGAAGGCTTGTCTCTAGCTATGGGATTATTGGGTTGCTAATGATAAAGGGATGAAAGCTCTTGCTAATGCGGCAAAAGCATTTACTAATACGGTGGAAGCATTTGCTAATACGGTGGAAGCATTTGCTAATACGGTGGAAGCATTTACTAAGGCGGCGGAAGCATTTGCTAATACGGTGGAAGCGTTTACTAAGGCGGCGAAAGCACTTGCCGTGTGGCATTGGTGACTGACCCAATGAGGGTGTGAGAGAGATTGTATTTGGTATGATGATGTGAAGTAAAGGTTTTTAAAATGAGGCACAAATTTGCACTAAGACAGAATAGAGGACGTGTCATCTACCAATCTCACTTGTTCAACAATCTATCTCTTATCATTTTTACACGTCACTGTCATGAAGTACGTTGTATATGAAGATCTACAATTAGGCATACAACATCCGGCAACTGTAGGTTATTTTGACCGTCTTTCTTAAATTATCGGAAAGTATTTTTTCCAAACACACTGCTATTAAAGCAATCAGCGAAAAAATTAGCTCTTGTTACATATCATTTTATCCTCGCTGCAGTAGTGGCATTTGGTATATAGCAGCAAGCTTACATCAGTTAGAGAAAATGTTGTAAACTATATTTTATCATATTAGATAACGCTCACACTAATACATACATCCCCCTTTTTCCAATCCTTTGCTGTCTTTAGAAGGGAACTGATAGATTGCTCTGAAATAGTCATATTCGGTTGTATGCGATATGCTTCAACAAAATTTCTTCCACATAATGACTCGCTCTTAGCAGGTGGATAATCTAGTAACAAGCTTTTGAGAATAGATCAACTGCCATATGAAAATGTGAATTAACACTAATAAATCATATTTTACGAGTGCTATATACTATGTCAGCACTGTCTGCAGGATCTTATAGAACGACCTCTCATGCATTATGGGAACATTCCCTCATCCATCCTAATAGAATTGTTGTATTGCGTCCTCAAAGTTTTGTCACTTTGAAATTTATGAAGCTATAAGCCTGATGCTATCAGACTTAAAAAATGCTTTGACGTAACAACACAACATTTATGCATGTAGTTGTCCCTCCATTACTGTCAGCTATGTGTAGGAAAGAAGCAGGGTAGGATTACAACTATGAGAATTCCAAGGACTACTTGTAATGCCAAAGTACTGACTACTTCTCCGGATGCAATTTTACTGCCATCTTATCAACTCACTGTCTTGCAGAATACATGTATTGTTGTAGTAGCACAAGTAGTAATAGCTCTAGTTGGAAGGATGTTTGTATTGTTAGTTCAAACTTTCGATTGCTGCATAGCAACAATGTTTTTTATTCTTGCCCGGTCAAGGCATTGGAGTGATTTGTTTGAAAATAAAATTGTGAGGGTATTTTCCTATACTAGAGCATAGCGCACTGAACTTTACAGAGTCGCGCTCTTGCTTAACTACGAGAAAAGCGATTGCTACAATCCTGGGTTGTGAGTATCATTGATCAGATCAATGCAGCAATCCATCACGTTGCTGTAATAACTTACAGCAACTTGCTGCCCATGACGACGTACTCAATATAAAGGTGTTGATAAGATGAAAAAGAGATAAACTGGAAATGTGAGGAGCGTCATCACTTGTATGATTTAGCATCTTTATGACTACGTAGTTGCGGCAAGTTAATCCATAATATGCTCTCGCGCTCTGTGTGGAAAATTTATGAGGCAATTTTAAAAGATATCTTGATAGCAAAGGAAGAGGTAAACTTACTTTGAAGTCAACTGATGATATATACATCTGATATTGGAGCTTATTAGCCACTGCTAAAGCTGCGGTATACAAAGAATGAACTTGATGTAAAGCAAAAACCATTTAAACACGGCTATTTACACCGAGCTATCACTATTCGAGCTAGAATCATAAGCGGCCCTTCCTTCTAAAGTTCATCTATCACCACTAACACTCTGTAGTAAAATTATGGATGATCGATACCAGCTCTTAAAAATCACAAAGAGCATATTGGTGCTCATCATCGTTGATAAATCGAGTGATAACTGGAATAAAAACGAGCCTCTCAAGACCGTTAAATGGTGACGATTCGTTTTTCAAAGCAATTTGTCAGTAATGTATTCACCACACTCCTTTTTCCTTCGATTCGGTTACAATGAGATATTTGACTTCTGCCGACTATTGTAAATCAAAGATTAGAGCGACGGTTATTATGCTTCGTTAGCAAGCGAATTTAATGCTCATATTATTTGAAATAAGTTAGTACTATAGCGTGACGATCGAACGGCAATCGGTTGCAGCGGGCCTGGATGGCTTTTCGTTTTGCTTGGGATAATACTGGATTAAGCGTCGTCTTTTCATGTTTTTCTGCTTTTTAGTGCTCGACTCTGCTTGTGGACTATTAACAGAAGTCATACTATTGTTTGTATTCGTTGTTAGCATGCAAGTCGAATACCGGGAAACATATGAAAGAAAGAAAAAAGTCGAATTCAAGTGGTTATATCAGTAACACTGTCTCGGTTGTCCGCTTACTTCAAGTATCTTAGCAAAGTAACCGTGGCAAAGAGTCCAACAGGTTTTTCTCGCTATGGTACTGTTGACTGCTGCTGCTGCTTTTTGGCTTTCGTGGTCTGTAAGTTACAACAGTGGGTTGCTGATTGTAATAACGAGTAGTAGTGGTGCCAAAGAAATACTAGTAGCGTTATTGTATCCTTATGGAAAGGTATAATGGTGATATTTGGACTTTTTTGTCTTGTCTTCAACGAAGAAAAAGAGAAGAAAAAGAGGAAACAGAAGCAGCAGAAAGGTGAACAAGGTTACCCTCGTCCTTCCTCTCTTTCTCTCTACGATCACACCTTATCAGATTACATGCCTCGGATACGTGCGGAACGATCGAGCAACTCCGGAAAAACGATTGCTGCTTTTCTTTTACTAGCGACTTTTTGCCCGATCGAAGTTTCTCTCTCTCTCTATTTCTCGTTTCTCGCGTTTACCAAAACTTAAGAATTCATCCGATGCAATGTACAGTGGAGCTTTTTTGGTAATCATTTCTAGTACGAATATATATAGAAAGAGGTGTAGATTATACCATAAATACAAAAGAGTCTGCTGCTGCAGAAGAGAAACAAACGCATCAAATAGCGATTGCCTTTGCTGTTGGGCAAGACCGAGAAGGGGACAAGGTCATTCCAATTTTCAGTACAGCGTACTAATCAACTACTGGCAGCCATTAGCGAGTCGAATAAGTGATATGAGCGTTGAAGAAGATGGTTTTCACTCGAAACTAGTGCTAGGGTGCGCTGCCCATGAGGACCTTCCTGTTGGAGCCCACCCGCCATCCCCCCGCCCCTCTCGGGGGTCGTCTTGCTCTTTCTCACTTAGTATTTTCTATATTACACAAAGTGCATCGGATAAGAGACGGAGAGAAACAGACACGCCCTCGTTGAATGCAATACTTAAAATAAACAGCCGTCTTGAAATGGTTTTTTGGGGGGTTAGAAGCCCAAACAGATTGAGTTTACTGCAAAGAAAGTGTCGCATGCAGTGAGGACATGACACAACGAATACCGGTCTGAGCCTTTTATAATATATATTCTCTTTTCAACACCTTATGTGGATGCTGAGAAGTTTTCTTTTCGGTTTTATTTGCACAGTTTTCCGCGGTTGCCTAAAACGAGAAGCCAATGTACCAAACTGGAAAAAGGAAACCCTCAAATAAAAAAAAAGAAAACAAACACCCAAGAAACTAACAATTAGTAAGGTCTGGACCACTATTCTTAACAAGCTGCTTGTGATGCTATTAAAGCTACAGATGATGGTAGTGGTAGTATTGACGCATAGAATACATTGTATACTATAACATCCAACAAGAATGTATCACTTCCATGTCCTCCAAACGAAAAAAGCGAAGCATGACCCATTGCATATATTGAGCCCACCTGCAGCTTATAGTGTACTTTAAGACCATCATGAGAGATTGTTGATATATGACGAAACGCCATGATGCTGGCCATATGTCCGATGGAGGGCGCAAAAAAAAGAATATTGACTCTTTTATTTGAGCTGAGAGGTATAGCTCATCGTTTGTTCATACCTTCTTAGCTAACATAAAACATCCCATTAAAAGTGATGCTAGTTCTTATCATTGCACAACCCTTACATTGCTGCTGGAATTGTATGAAGAAGTTTTAAGAGCAACTAGTAAGAAGCACATAGCCATTACGAGCGACGTACCGTCAAAAATCATGAATTAAACCACCTTCCCTGTTGTTAGAATCGTTCAAATAGGAGTGCCTACATGTGCCGACTTCACAACACCTGCAACTACGTTAGCGTGCATTTTAGCAAAATCTAAAATACTATACCATAGCACATGAAGCAACATTAGAAATTACAACCGTGATAGCAAGGTACTCTTTATTAGCGAAACGATAGTAGACTGTACGCTTTTTGAGCTTTTTGATTGTGCTCTAAACATAAATGTGTATTCAGATGCTTTTTGTTATGCCCCTCGCTAACACAGAGCAGGCTAAAACAAGCACTTATTTTTTTTCTTGTAACAAGACAACCAATAAGTAGTACAGTACCTGAAGAAAATGGAAGTTTACCATTAGCTACCCTTGCAAGGCCCATACCATCAATAGCATACAGATGTATAACTATCATTACTCTGTCACTAGTATCAAAACTGTACAACAAACAAGCTCTTCTATTTTATACGCCTGTAGAGGCTGCTGGATGGAAAAAGTTATCGTTCGTAGTGGACCAAACATAATCTTGAATAACACAATATTACGAAGACTTAGCAGCACCCACGAAAGCATTGGAGTGGCAATAAAGATCGCGAGTTAGTGTACTGTATATCAAGCACTACATCCTGGTGATGAGATATTATGGATTCTGCAAAGCCTAACGTTGGATCACTTGACTGGCCAATATAATATCTAAAATAGAATAAGATTAAGAATGCCTAAGCATAGGTTTTTGTTGTTGTAAGTGAGGTGAACATGGCGAACTCGAGGACAAAAGACGCCCTTGTTACATGTACTGCAAAGACAACGGTACCTGAAGATGCTATGTCACCAACTAAATCACGTAACCAAGTTATCAGTAATCTGCACAATCACATCCACGAGCTATTTGTCCAAAATACAAAAGCTTGCCTGGTAACGAGCGAAAGGATTTGCTGTTGAAAGAAACACTTATTTGGTCACTTTGGCCCAGATGCTATTGTGCGAGCTGTTAATTCTGACGGTCTCCACTAAAAGAACTAGAACCAAGGTGCTATTGAAACAGTCGAGCAATGTAAGCAATGCCTGCGGCACAATATAGTCCAAATAAATTATCATCCACTACAATCCATTGAGAGCAGTCTACCTAGTGATCATTGGGCAATTGACTTTTCGGTACCCTTTTACCTTTCACATGACGGAAATCTATACTTCATGGCGATGATCAACATTTTCAGCAAGTTTGTTTATTACGCGCTGTACCAGACAAAACTTCCCTGACTATTGCTACACAACTTATCAAAATAATGATAGAAGACTTCGGACCAATGCAAATATCACAAAGTAACAATGGCCGCGATTTCTTTAACGAATTGATGAATTTGGTATGCAAACAAGCTGGTATTAATAGATGTTTTATACCACCATATCATGCACGTGCCAACGGTGCGGCAGAGCGGATGGTACAAACAGCTAAACGAGCCATACATAAGATGATTGACGTCCAAGTCAAAGGCTGGGATCGACATGTACCTTTTGTTCAGTTGGCCTACAATGCACGGATTGCGCCCATACACAATCCAACTCCATTATCACTTTTGTGTGAAAGAAGGATGAACGCGTTCAAGGAGAATACGGATATAAGGTTCGACGAAAGGGCTATGATTCATCTGAGAATACTTGGGTACCACCAGAGAGCTTCGACCCCTGATCCCACCAGAGATTCCACTGCTGAACGAGTTGCAGGACTTAAACGAAGACGCCCGTTCTCGACCTACTTTCAGATTACCACTTCATCTTTCCGGTTGCAACAACCTGGAGGGGGGTTTATGTCGCGGCTGACTTGGCGGTTTCAATTAAATAACCAGTGTCAAAATTTATTGGTTAGAATGCTGAGCGTATCTATCATTTGTCTGGTTTTTCTTTTTTTCATCGTCACAGACTCTGGACGTGTCTAAATAGCTGTAAAATAAGGGGAAGGATAGATCATCGATTCATTCTTTGAGTTTAACAGCAATTTCGAAGACTGCTAGTCCCTTTCTGTTGTTGAATACCACAGTAAAAAGTTGAAAAACGATTCATAAAGCGCAATATGCTTATGACGATTATATATATTTTGTTTGTGGATTGTGGCAAGCACAGGTGATGCTTGCCTAATGTTTATGATATTATAGCATATGCCAAACGCTCGGTGCTATCAATTGAAAATAACGGAGCTCATTAACTATCAAACTTTCTGCCCTTATAGCCTTTCATAGTTCGGTGAAAACCTGCATTTTTGGCTAATTCAACGTCATGCATTTGCAAAAGTGCAAATACAATAATGACCAGGACAACATCATGTCGTTATAATAATTAAAGGATATATATTTTTTAAATTCTGCTCAATACATTCTTCATAAAGTAGCAGATTCTTTTTACTGTTGTATGGCGATCCCAAGCGATCTAGAATCAAGTTGACTCTTTTCATATCACTGCTCTGTTTTGGATCGATCTTGCTCTGTGTTTGCGGCTAACAATATAGCTACAATTCGATTTGAGAAAATGAAAAACAAGTGGTGCTTTGAATAGCTTACTATCGTCTCAGACAAGCATAATGTTTGTTTTTGATTACCAGTGTAATAATCGATATTGGGCATCTCAAACAGTTAACGAGAAATCGCTGTTTTACTCTCAAAACTATCTGGTCTGAAATGAGTACGTGTAATGTTGTGTCATACAACAAACGAACAAAGTCTCATATTTACTTGAGCGTTTAAAAAACATTTTGAGCATCTCGCTGTAGTCTGTAGAGGGCTAAGAATACGTAGCTGCATAATAAACTTCATTGATAACGAAACGAACAAATTATTCTGCTTCGTCACAACAAGCTAAACGAGTAGGGCAACTCGTACTTGTTTATAGTTAGAGCTCTTCCCAATAATAAATTTGAATACTACTACTGCTAGAGCAGTGTTTATGTTTGGATAAACAATAGAACGTGATTTATCGGATCTTATTAAAACATGCCATAGCAGAAATTTAGAAAAACCCGTTTGTGTTTTGAAGCTAGCACCCTTTTGTATTGTGCTATAAGAATAGGAAACTTTTACTGACCAGCTTGATCTGATAAGAGCGCAGCTAAAGTGATGGAAGAAGGTAACAAAACAAACAAACAAAAAAGAAATATATACTACATAACAGCAGTTGCTCATATGTTTATAACCTATACAAGCACACACACAAGTATACCGCCATATTAATACATCACAGACAGAAGCATAATAACAAACTGTTTGACGTATGTATCTAGCATCATAATGATACCACATCCACAAAAATACATACGTTTGGACAATTCATGATGCAGGCGTTAATGTTCAAAAGCTTTTTATTGATGCTGCATTTTAATATGCACTGAGTGATATACTTGCTGCATAATGTACAACAGCCCACCAGCAGCAATCCTCTCCCCCTTCTTAGCTACTCCTTGAGAGCAATGTAATATCAAGGATTCAGTAGCCTGTCCGGCTCTCTCGGTCGTGCCTTCCGCTCTGTAGGGCTTGCATTGCGGGTGCCATTTTTAAAAAACCACCACGCATTGTCAAGAATTGACAATAAGAGGAAAACGTGACCCACAGAGAAAGAGAAGCAGAGGAGGTGGCGTAGGCAAAGGAAGAGAAGAGATCATTCCAAATGTATCATGTAGTAAATTCTTGCAAACACAGACTCTACCAAACACAGTACAGCAGACCGTTCTGGAATGTGTTTCATAAGGAAGTTACTCTTCACTTTTAAATAAGTTACATACAAGGAGCTTTAATAATAGATTTGTGAGAACTAGCAACTACATGTTACGGTGTCTGTCATCTTCGACAGCATAATACATCGATCATGTGATCATTCGGTGATGGGGAAGCATATGAGTAACAAGATGTTGTATTGGATTTTCTTTCCATCTTCACCAATCCTTACTCACTAGTAGGTCGATCACAACGATATCATCTCGGCTAAAAAGATTCCGATTAAACCAAAATATTTTGGCCAGTATCAACGCGTGCATTAGTGTTTTTTCTGCTATATACCTTCTATTGATTGAAAACCAATAGAAATTTAACAAGAGCCCCGGGGGGATTTTTTTTTAACAGCGGTGAATATAGAGAAGAAGAACTACTAGCAAAGTACGATATATGTTCTCGTGACCATTCCTGCATTGAAAGTAGTACACTGTTTCCATAAGAGTGTATAACCGAGCGTATGGATTGATCTGTCGGGAAAGCGGTCTGCAAACCAAGAAGAGCCGCATGTTTGTATCCCTTCAAGACCGCGGGTCAGCGTACATAGAGCAATAAATGCTGTGTTTTCTTTTTGGCGGGTAGTTGAACTGTGCGCACGTAGTACACAAAATTAATTAATAGACGATGATGATCTCACTTGCACACTATATGAGAACGCCATGATTTCATTTTGAGTTGTTGTCAAAGGGATATTATAGATTAAGGCGAAAAAGTAAAACGCACGCAGCCAATATGCGGGCCGGGATGGAAGGATCCCGAAACTGGTAATTTCTCATTCGTCAAGGCACCATGCATGTGCAGATCCGATGCAACTCGCATCGGAAACAAATATGCATATGGCTTCGGTGTCTTTCTTTTCACTGCAGATCTTGGATTTATCTGATGGTTTTTCCTTGAATAAAGTGTGCTCTGTTTGTTTTTTCCTTCACCCCCATCCCCCACGAACAACAAACGATCGAGCAGCTAATAATCAAGTGGTGAATATCGGCATTTTACTCCGTTTAATTAATACCATTCACTACGTTGGAAAGACTTCATCGCGTCGTTGGCGTTGTTGACGGTGCGGTTGTTAGACTCTAGGGATATCGACACGTCACTCGTTATTTTATAATAGAGTGCTATATAATGACAGATGCATAAAAGTGTAGAGTACATGCGGATCATGTTTACATTTCTCTTTTGGGGGGACGGTTGTTAGGCTGCTATTAGGGGTGGAGTCAACATGAAGGCAGGTTCACAAAAAATCAGATAAAGTATAATGTCAAGATCTTGGCAGGTCCGTCGGTTACCATGCGCTACAGTACATGTAAGCGTATGTGTGTGTCCTCTGGTTTTATGATTATGCAATGCACATATACCACACTACACACACACACGCACACACACACATCACTCCTGGCTGCTCGTTCGTCATGGAAGAAAAAGAGCCTTTTTGTGTCAGAGAAAAACGCCTTTTTTCAATGACGGATACATGCACCAAAACACGAAGACCTTGCGCGTCCTATATTTTATTCTTTCTTTTTCTTTCACTTTTCCACCACTTTTTTCTCTCTTTCATTTCTTCATTTGAGGAGGTCACGCGGTGACCCTGCGTAATCGCATATATTTTTCAACTCTTTAGCTCTTCTCAACACAAGCCCCCCCACTCGCTTTTTCACATTAACATTTTTCTGTTCTACGACTCTTTACTTATTTTTTACTTACACTCCAAGTTCTCGTCTTTTTTTAAAGAACATTTCAACTCGCCAAACCTCTGTAACAACAAAACTCCTCAATGGCACAACCACTAGCAGCAGCTGGAGGAATGGCAATGGGCGCTCCTACCGCACCTCCGCCAAACGCCGGCGCCGTCATGGATGCGCGAAGTAATGGCACCGGACGACATTACGCTGAGAAAGAAATATACCAGTACGATGCTCCTTGGCCTGTCTATGCTTTGGATTGGTGTAAAGCACAAACCGATCGCGAAGGATTTAGAATGGCCGTTGGCAGTCTGATTGAAGAGCAAACCAACAAGGTACAAAAACACATACCTTTTTTTTTTTAATTTGCTGGGTGTGTTCACCAGCGACGTGTTGTCACGAGCAGCGACATGCAACATGCATATATTTTATGTGTATATTTTCACGGCCAAACGAAGGCGTATATATGCTAACATTACTCCACAACGCGCTATATTTTGACATCAAACTGGTCATAGCTCCAAATTGTGACACGTACCGATCTAGCCGTCTGGGACGAAATGGATCGCTATAAATATTACGGCAACAAGCAACAATCGAACCCAGATTTCGTACCTCTTGCCGAAGTCGACTCGCATTATCCAATCACTAAGGTTCTATGGGAACCGCGAAAAGTACGTCGTATATATATATATATATATATGTGTGTGTGTGTGTGTGTGTGGTGTGCAACTAGACAACAACAAAGAGTTTCCGTGACAACAACTAATTTCTGGTTACCTTGACAACAACAACAATGCGTGTATTCCAGCGATCACCACGCTATTCAGATATTCTCGTCACATCGTCGGACGTGTTACGGCTTTGGGAACTCGTCGATAACCCTTCATACGGAAGATACGATGGTACGATCGGTGGTCGTCGCGGCTATAATAATGAGCACCGACAATCATTGATCAAACGATCCGAGCTCGTCAATGTACGATCTTCCTGTCTTTCTTACTCTCTACAGAAAAACAAACAAGCACAAGGATAAGAAGAAGAAAAAAGCAGTTGACCAAAAAGACTTTTTCTTGTATTCACCAAGCTAGGTTAAACAACGCGACTTTTGTGCACCGCTCACGTCCTTTGACTGGAACGAAGTTGATCCGTCACTGATTGTCACTGCCAGCATTGACACAACGTGCACCGTGTGGAACGTTGAAACATGTCAAGCGAAAACACAACTGATCGCCCACGATCGTGACGTGTATGACGTTGCATTCATGCACGAAACATCTGATATATTCGCCAGCGTTGGAGCAGATGGCAGTGTCCGTTTATTTGACCTACGGTACAGTTTTAATAACAACAACAACACATACTCCTAAAGCAAAGCCATCATGCCTCGTGTTTTTGCGGTTGCTAACACGTAGAGTTTATTTTTGTTTGTATGTATGGCTAAAAGATCCCTGGAACATTCCACCATATTATACGAAGCACCACCAGCACCACCCAGTCCATCCGGCTCGTTCGCTTCTGCCATCAGTGATGGTTCTCGACCGCTTTTACGTCTACAATTTAATCGTATTCAACGCGAGCTCCTGGCGACTTTTCATATGGATTCAGACACTGTCCAAATTCTCGATATTCGTTACCCTAGTGCTCCTGTTGCTGAGCTGACACGAAGCCACCAGAGTAGCGTCAACTGCTTTAGCTGGTCTCCTGGACACCCAGGCTACATTTGTACTGGAGGTAAGCTAATGTCTATCTATCTAAAACACAAATACACATATGCTTGTTTGCAAAATTACTAAAACGCACTTTCTCAAGGCGACGATGCACAAGTTCTCGTATGGGATATAAATAGTCAACAACAACAGCAACAACCTCATCGACGCCCCTCACATCAACGTCAACCGCAAAGCATCGTCCAAAGTCCCAGTCTGCGCTATGTAGCTGATTCCGAAGTCAAATCGTTATCATGGAATCAAAGTCTGCCCATGTGGATAGGTATTGGTTTCGGCAAGACCGTTCAGGCTCTCCGCGTGTAAAGAGACACAAGAAATCTCTATCTCTTTTCTCGCGCTATACTCCTTATCATCTACCTTCAATACCACCCGATGCAGTTCCTTTCCTTTTGTCTCTCGTTAGTCTCTTTATTTCTCTTTTCTTTGTTTCTGATAGGGCCAAAAGAAATCGAGGAAAAATCGAAGCGGTTGATGTATCACTGCCACGATTTTTTTATCTTTTTCTTTCACCACGCACGTTTTTTACCACTCTCCCCTTATGCTACTCTACTACCTATCTATCCACCTACCTCTTACTTCACTTACAAACCACTTAGTATTATACATATGATCATCTGTTCTTCTTTTCTTCTCATTTCTTTTATATGAAGGGGCATATCTTCTATATCTTCTTAACCACCACCATCACAATATTAACCACATAAAATAAACGTGACATATATCCAACATTTAAGATGGCAAGGTGGGATAAGAAGAGCGTACATTTTTTTGTGCATCTCAATTAATCGGGCTGAGTATTCTGATCATCGTCGTTGTCTTGCTCGTAAGATAGCTAGTCAGCTATACGTAGATAGATAGACGCTGAGGAATGATTCCGCTTACTCGGGATAATGCGTCGCCATTGGACTGGTTATATCAAAATTTGATGCTACCCCACCCCAATTCATTTCTTTTTTGAGTGGCACAGACATCGGCGATCGCTTGGTGTGTCACATTAAACTTCAGGGGTAAGTCTTGAATAAGGTCGTCGGTGTTTTTGTTAAAATTAATTTGGCTTGTCATGAAATAGAGGCGCGTGTGTGTGTGTAAAAAGTCTGGGGAAAGAAGCATACACCCTAAATCGGCATTTGTATCTGATAGCGAACTAAAGAAAGAATGGATGATGATGCTTTGATTTATTAAACAGTGAGAAGTACATAATGATACTACTACAACAACAAAAAGTAATGTAACAACAGGGTGTGTGTGTCGGGGGAAAAAAGGAATGAGGCGGATTAAGTGTGTGAGTGTTTTAGAAGTAATGTCTTAAGATCATTATAGTGCAGCTTCTTTTTTAGATCAAATCCTTGATGACGACGCGAGCAGCGGCATCGACATCCAACTTGGCCAAGGCAGACAAGGCGGCCTTGACGGCAACGTCAATTTCGACATCGATATCAAGATTGGCGTCGATCTGCAAAGACAAGATAAGAGGAACAGTGACGGAAAGGTCCTTGATCTCAACCTCGACTTCAGCTTGAATGTCTGCAGCCAAGTCAGCCATGACCTTGGGCAATTCAATCTTGAGATCAGCCTTGATGTCGGCAATCACATCGGCAACGATAGGGAGCAACTCTTCCTCGGGGAGCAAACCGCTGGGAAGCAAACCGGTGACAGTGGACAAAACTTGAGAGAGATCAGCTTCGGCGCCAGCAAAGACCTTGGATTTTAAAGCAGCATCGATCTTGGCTTCAATCTTGCCTTGCAATTTCTTCAGAGCAGCCTTCTGAACAGCGTTGATCTCGGCATTGCCAACTCTGATCAAACCACCGAGAATATCGAGCTTGATGTTGAGCGAGGCTTCAATAGATTGTTTGAGCTATTGATCGATCAATCATGAATCGGAAATAAGTATATGGTATGTTATCATTAAGCTCCAACAAAGTAATGGCATTATTTACTTACAGTGGCAGCGACCTTGGCAGTGATGTCGGTCTTGAGGACAGCTTGGACTTCAGAGATGATCTTTGCGGACAAGTTGGATGCCTCCTTGGGAGCAAGTTCCTTGCCGTGACGCTTGTTCAACTTTTCATTTTGGAGGGGGATGACTTGCAAAAGCTTCTTGAGGCAAATATCAGGCAAAGACTTGACGACGTCGCTCACGACGGGAAGTTCAGGAAGCTTGCCGGTAACACTAGAGACGCAGACCTCGGGAAGCTTTTGCAAGAGCTTGGGGACAGAGATTTCCTTGGGCAACGATCTAATGATATCGTCAACGGGAGGAATGCCGGTTTCCACGTCAGCCCCAACTTTGGCAATACCAAGGTCGATAGTGCTGCGCTGCTCAATGGGTGCAGCAGAGGTGGCAAGGACAAAGACACCCATGATTAAGGGCAGGCCAGAAAAGAGCTTTCGAAGTTGCATTGTATATAGGAGTAGTAGCGATAGAATGAAAGGAAAGGGGGTATTACACTCGATATTGATGAGAGTAGTAGTAGTGGTAGTAAAGAAGGAACGGTGTGTGGGTGTTTGTGAGAAGAGAAGAGGATGTGGTTGTTGGAGTAAAGACACAAAAACACGGCTGTTTATATAGTTTTTTTTTTCGTTTTCTCTTGCAAACGATATAACGTCTATTCATTTCTATCTTTCCACTCCCTCCCCCAACCCCAAACCGTAAAGGTAAGCCCCCCGGATTCGATATGGTTAATAGAAAGGCAGTGATGCCACACGGTAATACACGGCTATAAACAGACAACAGAGAGAAGGAGGTGGGTGTTTATAGAGAGTAAGATAAGCGGTTAAACCGTTCGTGTTTTCTTTTAATGAGTTAGGCTAAACATGATCTAGTGGAACGAATCCAGTTTGGCAGATCCGAGTGGAAGTTTTCCAAGCGGCGACAACAACACACGACACACGACACACCATGCTCCCTATTTTTCTTTTATATGAAATCCACGTTTTTGCTAATCATTCACTTTCTAAATAATACTACTGTTAAGTGTGACATTGACTAACACGTCGACGAACTTTAATTGTAGATGGATGTTGACGACGAGAGAACGACATGCACATAGAGAGAGAGTGAGTGAGTAAGTGAAAGAGCGACGATTGACCCCTAAAAATTAAGTGTCACTGAACTCCTGCTTCTTGTCCATCACCCCCTTTACTTTCCTTGCTTTTTAATTGAACAGTCTGGCAACAATGTGGCTTACTCGACTACCAACCTGCATTATCTTGAAAACGATATGCGACTTTTAAAATAGGAAAGTAGAAAAGGGGGGGGGGTCGTTTACAGTAGTAATACTTTATTTGTAGCGCGACATGTGCTTATTGCAATTGAATAATATGTACTGTGGCAAATTGTTTGATCAAAGTTGATGAATATGTGCTCATAGTGGAACGAGATATGATCTATACTATTAGAAAGATGGAAGATAGTAGAAACATACTAGGCAGGTCAACATGTACATTTGGACTGGGAGTGCTAATCCAAATGGTGGTGGTGATGGTGGTATGATTTTAATATAAAAGCATCAAGCGTGAGAGGGTTGGTTGGGGTATAGTAGCAAAACGGGTCAACACGGAACAATAACAGAAAAACGAGCTTTGGCACGCCGATGGAGACCTTGTTTGTCATAGTTTATGTTTTTGTTTGTAAGGGGAAGAAGGGTGTGTGCACTGACATGGAAAAGCAAGTCATTACCAGATTCGTGGGTTGTACCCAATAGCATCTATCTATTCTACGTACTGACCTCTAGCTCAAAACTCTACAATTGAAATACATGTACTAACTGATGGATGACTGCTGACATGGATACTTCAGCCAGCAAGACGGCGACCAATTATAACCAAGAAAACCGATATCTGCTACTACATAGTACTAGTATACAATGTCATTTGCGAGCCGAACAATCCGGCGTGTTGGTTTGAAAAAATAAAAGAGAGATGCTGGGCTTGGAAATAAGTTTTTAGTGCCTTTTGTCAGGTTAATGAAGAAGGAACCCTTTGATTGGACATGCTTCAGGTTGGTCTGACGACATCGTCTCTAGTTACTCAAACTGCTCTTTATGGATCGAGGCCCGTGGTGCCTGTCTGGTGTAAAATGGAGATTTTTTTTTTATTTTCAGCTAGCTCTCTCTCTCTCTCTCTTTCCCCTATTTTAAGAGTTGGCATTTTAAAGAGGAAAGGTAAAGATATGCCGACTCTGACATTCTTTGTCGCTGTTATATGTCACACAGCAGCAGTAGCAGTAGCAGCTAGCAGCATGCGCATATCTTAGCACATAGCACAGCAGCATTGGGGAAAGTATGGACGGAATAGGAGACAGATAGAAATTTAAGCATGAAAAAAAAAAAAAGACAAAATATGCAATCTTTTCGAGATTGGGTGACACACAGCATTTTGGAAGAGCACAAAGCAACCTGATCGGAGCAAGTGTGAATGTTATTTCAGGATTCGTCGCACGATATTTTTTCTGTTTTCATCAATTGTTTTTATGTTATTTATTGCGACAATATACACAAAAGAAAGGAAAAGTTGGGGTATGGAAGAATGTTTTAATACGTACATATCTGAAAGAACACACGCTTGCTACTTTGTGACTATTAATTCTGTGCTGCCCTATCTAATAAAATCATGATGGGCACACCGGCCATCGTATGATGATGCAATGTTTGATTGGTTTTGAAGCGGAACACTAAACGGGGGCAGAAAAGGAAAAGCAGAAGAAAGGAGAGTGAGAGAGTGAGAGAGTGAGGCGGGAAAAAAGAAGCACATAGCAGAAGAAGAAGAAGAAGAAAAGAAAAAGACAGATAGGGGCCATCCACACGCACATATGCACAGTTTGGACAGGTGAAGCCCGAACACGTCAATTATTACAGATCTCTATTGGAGCCGAATGATTTACTCGGTTAATGAAGTCCCTGTCGATGTAAGTCGTTTCGCAATAAAAGCTCCCGTTTCGTCTTTGTACACGTGATATATGGACTCGCATAATCAAGGTTGGACCCTCTCGCTCGTCTGATACACATACGCACACACACACAAAAGCGATGTGGAGATGGCGACAAAAAGAGCGCGTGAGACTCGATCTGAACAAGACTTGTCCTCTCAAGCGATCAATGCATGATTGTGAAAGAGTAGTGAGCAGCTGTGCCACACACATATCATGTACCTATGTACGATGTGCTCGCAGTGCTTTAGGTTTGTACTTTTGGAGCGCAGGCCAAGTGACGCGGGTGACACTTGGAGGGAAAGTTGGGCTGCTCACCTAACCAAAAAAGGTGTTCCTGTGGTCTTTTTTTTTTTTTTGCAGTGATGAGTTATTTAGCCCTGCACGCCTCCAGGTCGTCTTTTCTTTCTTATTTTTTTTTCCCACCAAAAAACATAAACAATTGCTTTCCTCTCATTTCACTCTTTCTCTCTCCTTGCTCCCTTTCTTTCTCTTCCTTTATTAAAAACAAAAAAAAAAAAGGAACTTTCATATAACCCCTCCTCATCCCCTACAGTAATAACTACTCATGAGCGACTTGGCGTACCTTTCCGCCATGACTTCAGTGCCTGACGACATTACAACAACCGCAACCGCCACCTCCACCTCCAGCACTGGTGTAACGCGCCAAGGACAGCAGCACCACTCTTCATTCAGACGCTCCTTGACCCTATCCCACGGTGCAGCCGCTTTACTCACAAGAGGCTTCTCGCGATCTTCGACCCGTGGACGATCGACGAGTAATGCTGCAGAGCCCGCAGCCACAAGTGAAGAAGACCGACAACACCGTGAGCGGCACCAACAACAACCGCGACGAGCTACTATAGCAACGCCAACTACTGATACTGCTGCCACTACTACACCTGGAGCTGCAGGCGGAGGTCCTTCATTGCATGTCCGCATCGTTCCAAATATCGAAAATCCCAGTCGATGTATCATTTTCGATATCGTGGATCGTGAGATGAAGGCCGGATCGGTTATCAAGATTGGACGCTTTGCTGAGCGCTCTCCGCTTTCAGTGGACCACATGTCATTTAAGAGCAAAGTGGTGTCTAGGTCACATTGTGAGATATGGGTCCATCAAGATGGCAAGGTAATGAATCTTTCTTTTGAACTTGCACGTCTGATATAGATATGGAAGGTGAAGGGAGCAGGCTTGGATTTACCCAATCCAACAAAAAGAATAGCACAGCAACCATCGAGTGTATATATGTTACATCTCATACATGATGATTGCAATAATAACAATGGATGATCAACTAGTTATACATAAGGGACACGAGCTCTTCCTCTGGCACCTTTCTCAACCACATTCGATTGAGCGGTGCAAATCAGGAGAGCCCAGCAACTGAAATTAACCATGGTGATATTGTCCAGCTTGGTGTCGACTATCAGGGTGGCCAGGAGGAGATATATCGATCCGTCAAGATGCGCTTTGAGCTCAACTGCTCGCGCAAGCCCAGACCTCTATCCTTCAGCATGTCGCAGTTCAACAACCTTCGCACGCTTTCACGAGTTGCCAGCAATCATGGCGAGGCTTCATCCTTGGTGCTTGTCGACGAAGAAACACAATCCAAACCAAACAGTGAAGCACTCAAATGTACTGACAAGCTGTGCAGCAACAGCAACAGCAACAATAACACTACCAGCGAGACGAACAGCAGCAGGACCAACAGCAACAGCGCTGCTGAACGGGCTGTAACAAATCACACTCAAATCAGCACGACGAGTAGTACTACCAGTAGTAATAACAGTAGTAGCAACAGCAGTGGAGAGGAACTGCCTGAAGTGGATGAATGTTGCATTTGTCTTTACGCGTTGGCTCCTTTCCAGGCCCTGTTCGTTGCCCCATGTTCCCATTCATATCATTTCATGTGTATTCGCACCCTTCTCCAGAGCTATCCGGGCTTCCAGTGCCCCATCTGCCGTACTTACTCGGATCTAGAGGCCAGCGTCGCCATCGAGCCAGAAGAAGTGATGCAAAAGTATGGCTTACGATGCAAGTCCTTTACACCTCCGCCTGAGGCGGCTTTTGAAGCGGGATATCAGCAGACCAGCAACACCAATGCACAACAACAACAACAACAACCGCCAGCTACCGCATCATCCACAGCACCAGCAGCAGCCCCAATAACATCATCCATACCATCACCTCCGCCAGAAGAACCTCCACAACTAGTACTGTCACTACAGGAGCAACAACAACAACTGTCGAGTGAGCCACCTACCCCTGCGACATCCAACCATGGACACGTGTACAATAACACATCTCCCGTAGCCGAGCCAGGGTCTTCTGATGATGCTGTTGGCCCGTCAACAAGAACAACACCAAATTCAGGCATCCTCGTCTCCAATGGCAGTAGTGGTAATGTCATATGATTTTTTCTACCAGTACCTCCCTTTCTTCCCTCAAGTGAAATGTAATTAAACTTTCTCATGAAAAAAAATAGTACGAGATGCAACCGCACGAGATCGACGCACTGTGTTTGTATCCGATGACATGGACGTGATAGAAATACCCCCTGCTCACCAAGAAGAGGATCCAATACCCGAAGAGCAACAGCAGCAGCTACCATCAATAACACCCCCTCCTACCGACTCCACAACAACAGCCGCAGGTACCACCACGCCATCATCTCAAGAACAACAGCATAGACCCATTCGGCGTTCGGCACGAGCTCCTGCGTCCACAGCTCATCCTGAACGCCGTCTAAGTGCAGCGAGTCATCTCATGGAGAAGCTGAAAATGACCTTTTTTGAAAAACGCAAGTCATCCGCCATCATGTCCCGAAACGAGCAGCAACGTGGTCGCAAACGATCCAATAAGCCACGCCCCCTATCCTATCCTAACTTTCTGATCCGTCAATTCAGTCGGGAAGAAGAAGATGATGTTGGTGATGAGAATACTAGTAACAACAATGATCGTGCTGAAGTAGTACAACCTACACCCTCTTCATCCTCATCATCGCCGCCGTCACATCCTCCTCCTCCACAACCTCTAACGTCGCAACAACAACAACAACAAGCACGTTCTCAATCTGCTCTGTCATTTAACAGTTTGTCTCGTCAATCTACTACCCACTTGTCTGAGATCCAAGAAGAACCTGATTCCGTACGTTGTCAGCCAGCTCATGAACAGCAGCAGCAGCAGCAGCAACAACAACAGCCCATGGCAGTCGATACCTAAAGAATATCACCATATATCACCCACACAAACAAACAAACAACATATCCCTCTCTATCTTTGCTTTTTTCACCTTTCAACTAACACACTCTTCTTTTATCTTGTAACATTAATAATGAACCGAACAACCCCGAACAAACATCCCAAAAACGATATATCCCTACATCATCTTCTCCTTATAAAAATATACAGAACCTTTATCACATATCCTTTCCTATCTTTCTTAGCTTATCAATATATCGCCTCTTCCTCCTCTTCAATTTGGCGTATAAATGCATGCATAAACTGGTCGCGTTTCTTAGCCATCTCTGTACCAGCTGGGGTGCGCATCATGCTAGAAAGACGAAATAGTTTTTCTAAAAAAAAAAAAAAAAAAGTGAGGGCGTTGGTTGTTCGATCGAGGATCAAAGTTAATCTAATCTTAATAACAGAAAATTCATACACCCCCCACGTTTTTTTCTTCCCTACAGTCATCTTCTTCTTGTTTTGACATGTATTAATTCTGGTAATAACAATAACAAATGTAGTTTTTGGTTGCTATTGAACTCACCATGAAAATGATTGATCGCTGTCCCGTTCTTTTGGCTTGTATACTCCTTTTGTGACATGTGCAGAATCGGATCCAGTTCAGGAACATGGAGAGGAATACCTTTTGCTCCGCTGTACGCTGCACATCGCATCACGCCTTGTTGCAAAAGTGACCAAGTGTGTCAGGTTATTAATCAAGAGGATTATAATGATGTTTTAAAGATACGTCCAAGCAAGCAAGCAATTCTTCTACTTGCTCTTGCTATCGATAATATGATACACCATGTATGACATGCGTGCGACATATATAATTCTACATACCAAATGCACCAATTGCATCCAGCTTGTCTGCATCCTGTACACTAAAAAGATATATCGGAAACGTGTGTAAAAAACAACGGGTTACAAGGACAGGGGGGGTGCGTACTTTGCATATCACACACACTTACGCATGAAGTTCCAGACACGTGTCACGCCAGTCCGAGTCTGCATCCTCTTTGCTCCAACCAAGTTCCTTACTGTAGCCTACATGATCCACTATTTTTTGAATAAGTGCAGCTTTTGGATATCCTTGTCGCGTCAAGAACTGTTCAATGCTCTTTTCTTCTTTTTCTTGTCCTGTAGAATATTTGCGATCGCCAATGTCGTGGCACAGTGCTGCGAGTTCAACGACCGTCAAGTCAACCTCCTTCCCTTGGAACGCATCTTGTTGGGCTAGTTGTAACGCTGCACACATTCCATCATTCCCTTGGTTAATAATTGAGTACAAATGGTCGAAAATGAATGTGTGTCTTACCTAAGCGACAAACTCGATCAACATGGTGCATGTCATGGGATGGATCAAAGCGTGACATGTACTCGTCTACCATGACACGCGTGTTTTGTAGAACGTTGGTCATTGCAAAATTGCGTACAAAAGAAAAAGACAGAGAGTAATGCGTTGTTACACTAGAGAAAACATTTCCCGGATGTTTTTATTTATTTAGGCGTTTTATTATGCCGACGTCAAATAGGTAGTCCACCATTGTTCGAAAGGTACATGCTTGGTATCGATACCAACTTGTTTCAAACGATCGTTGGATAAATGCGCATCTTTTGGTCTGGAGGTAGCAGCCGAGCTGGAGATCTCATTCTGTGGGCGAATATGATCAATGGAAGAATTCAAAATCTTGGCAAAGGTTTCTATTTTAGATCATTAACGTCTCGTGAGCTCTCTACTATGTCTATTGTTTATGTAGCGCGCACTCAACCGAGCCTTACCACACATTGTGTATTTGGTATACATTTCTTCGCCACTATAGTGAAATGTTCCTGAAATGTTCGAGTCACCTTGCTGGATGCGCTTTACTATTTTTTGTTCCAGATAAATGACTTAATATGTTGCTTTTCCAGATAGGAACTATGTACAAACCCAAACACACTAGTTCCCAACGAAACAAACTTACCGCTCATGTCTTTAATAACTCGAGCAATGTCCTCCACTAGAAAAGAAAAACAATATCAAACTCTTTAGTTTTCTGTCAAAACTAAAATCTAATCTGACCAGAGATCGTGATCCATTCAATACGTTACCATGAGTAGGATAGCGCAAACCAAAGTTGTCCATGTCACATTCTTTGCTTCGATTCTATGTTGAAATAGTTAGTTCTAGACTTTTCATGATACTTTACCAACTTGTCAGAGCTGCCCATTATATATATGTGTATACCTTGATTACATCCAACAAAATATTGACAGCTGACTCTCCGTTGTATTCGGTCACGCCATAAAGCACGGGCACACGTAGGATAACTGCCTGAGGATCCACTTCACGAACGGCTTCTTCACCACCCAGCTTGGATTTCCCGTAAAAGTTGAGTGGGTTTGGCTTGTCATCCACTTGGTAGGGTGGGCTTGTTCCGTCGAATACATAATCGGTGCTGATGTACACAAGCATGGCATTTCGCGCTTTGCATAACGTTGCCAATGTACGTGGTACTTGAACGTTCAACTAGATTACTTGACGTGTTAGACGTTGTTTTTACTACTATGCGTATTTATACGTATAACTACTCGTGTACGTTTATTGTTATTGCTACCTTTAATGTTCCTTCGTGATCCTTTTCGGCAACGTCAGGACGGCGCTCAGCAGCGCAGTGTACGACAACTAAAAGTTTCATTTGTGCATTAGCGACGAAATCAAGTTTGTCAATTTCCTTTCGAATGGGGGCGCATTAAGCTTGAAAAGCTTGACAGAATACCATCAGGATTATGATCTTGGATGAATGTCTCGACAGCTTGACTATCTGTCAAGTCCAGCTATATAAATTTACAGCAAGTTATTTATACAGATTTATGTGAGTGAGACTTTTTTGAAGGTTATTCTCATGTTCTTTCTTACCTTGACTAGACCAGTTTTGTCAGCACGACTCAACGCGGTACCAACAACTGTATACACATGTATATAAGTTTCAAGAAAAAAACACAGTAAATGCGGCTCTCTTCTCCTCGTCTCGGACATCTCTATACAGACCTTCATTGCCAGCTTTTTTAAACTCTTGAAACACTGCTCGTCCAAGCAAACCAGATGCACCTGTAACAATTACTTTCATCTTGGTATTGTACAGGGAAATAAAAAGGTAACGGAGGAGGAGCTTCAAAAACGCGTAAACTAATTAATTCATGCACGAAAGCCGATGATTGATCAAAAAGCGTCCCGCAAAAAAAAAAAAAAAATGTTTAACCACCTCCTCGTGTCTCACTTTTCAGGGCTTTTTCTATACATTTATAGACGAAGCTGTCCTATTGCTCCCGTCATTGATGCCTTGTAACTCGCCCCGCCAGTATCGTTGTGTGACGTTTGTTTTATCTATCGTAACCCCAGAATATGACTGGATTCGCAAAAGTTTTTCATGAAAATCCACGGTGGGTAGCCTTTTAATTTGCAATACGTCTAAAAAGGTAGCATAGTAATCGTGCATATATAAAGAACATGGTGAAAGCAGGAAAAGAAATATGGTACGTTGTTAACGTCGCAGGAGCAAAGGGCTTTCTCAATTTGGATTGGCCGACATGACCTAGGACCAATATACCGGAAGAAAAGGAATGGTACAGACGTATGGATCAATGGCTTCGCCCAGATACACGGTCATGCTGTTCTCTTCATGTGTGAAACACCGCTCCAAGAGATTCAATTGTAAAGTTCCTGCTCCCTGTTTTATTTATCCGCTTCCACGTATGACCAATTGCCCGACGCGCTGCTGCTTAGCATTTCGTGTAACCCTTCCCGATGTCATGGTTATAAAAGAATGGCTTTTGTATCTTATGCTTCTTTAAACCTTGGAATTCGTGGATATTCAAAGAGTCATGTCTGAAGATAACCATCACGATGGCAACAACGACACCGAAGAGCGAAAACCATTGCTCGCTTCACCTGACCAAGAAGTAGCATCATTGCATAAGTCGTGCGCTAATCATAGTCAGAAGCAAAGCTGGTTTGCCACGTCTTGTTCAGTCAAAGGATTTTCGTTTGTGTTTCTACTTTGTATTTTTCCATTGTTGCTATGTTGGTGTGGCTCGCAAAATGCAGAAAAGGAGCACCCGCTCAAGGTATGCTAAGAATGTGCAAAATTCCGTTGGCCGACTACCTCAACCTTTATTTTACTGATGTTTTTCAAATCGTCTTTCGCACATGCGGCGCAAATTAGCATATCGACGTTTGTTCCATAGCACCGTCTCTAACTTGGTCATCAGCACACACCATTGCCGCTAACCTGTACAGCAATTTGCGTGTTGGTCACGAAATCACCGATCGTCTTCATGTCATTGTATGTTGTTGACGTACTTTATGTAGTTTTTTCAAGACTAGTGCAGAAGTAAAGTTCACGTGGAAAAATAACACAATATGAAACAGGGTGGTTTGGTGCAAGTGCAAGTAAACAATCAAGTCAGCGAACCAACTGTCCGCTTCGACCTCAAATTGACCGATGCCAGTCAATTGGATCTAATCCAAATCAAGCAAATCACACAAAGCGATAGAATTGCTATCCTCATTGATGCAAGTATTCTTACTCGACCTTCTTTACGATAAACTACAAGAAACCCAAAAAGCTTATTCTTCCTTTTTTATATAGGCTGATGCAACTGCAGAAAGACCTTTATGTACTGTCTTGAATATCCTTGTTGAACTCCCAACACCTACGGCACTAGACGAGCTTGTCATTGAAACTTCTGAGAGCAGCATAGAGATCGACGATGGCATGCATTTCTCAGAGAGTATCAAGCTTGGCACAGTCAATGGAAACATTACTATTTGGGTTAGTTGTTTTTTTTAGCTTTTAGTTTGCAATCGATGGCCCATCGGTTCATTGTATAAAGATAAACTTCTCAACATTTTTCGTCTTTACAACACACTATACACACATAATAGGACAGCACAGGAAATGTCATGGAGCTCACTACGCATGCGGGACATATCAGCTGCTCTATCCAAGAAATTCCAATTATAACACAGATCACTGCTCGCTCTACTACAGGCAAAATAGTCTTTGACTACACTGGTGATCCATCCTCGTCCAAAGCATTGGTGGACCAACAAAGAAAGATTTCGGTTAATCTGACTACCGTCTCAGGCGACATTGATGCACAAATGGTAAAGAGTGGATTTTTCTTCCTAGGGCTGTATTATGTTTCCGTACATATGGGGGCGTCTTTTTTACTTACGCTTATCATCCTTTTTTTCTCGTTTATTCAAGTGCAAAGTGGACAGCCTAGTATACGATATATATATACATTCTCGCAGCTTTACTGGAATGGGAGGAACACGCGAAGATATGGACAAGTATATGCATATGCTCAATCACACCATTAGAGAAGGTTCATCGCTTTTCGGTTCGAATGTACATGAAAATGCTGTATGGGGCTCTGCTGATAATGCCACCGTTCATTTAGTAGCTAAATCGACAGCAATGCATATTGGAACCAACATTCATTTTAATTGTTGCATGGTTAATTCTAGAAGGAACAAAAAAAGGTCACTGCCACATCATCAACACAAATCGCAGCAACCTAAATAAAAGGTGTATCATGCTTCATTCATTGTCTGTCTTCAAATTCTACCATCGAGGCAGAAATATTACTGTCGCTACCATGTACCAATTGGGATGAATATGCTTTTCCAAGCTAATGAAGAAGCTCATCGGTATGAGCATCAGAACGAGTATGCTGGTTTTCGCTCATGTTGGCATTAAGACACTCATGTTGCACACTAGCATAGAAACTTGAAAGCAGTAGAATGAGCTGGTATGGAAACACCCAAAGTTGTAGTAGCACTGATGCAATCAAGTACATCTCAACGTCTCAAGCCTTTTGAGATATTATGTGGAATAAAGGATCAAATGACAAGAAGTTTTTAAGCTTGGGGTTGCTCTTGTGCTCCCCTTAAGGTTCCTCTAAAAGAGGGATCGGATAAAGCAGTTACTGCGTCACATTAAGGTGATACCGGCAGAATTTATAGTATGAAGAAGTTGGGCGCGTCAGCTACAAATCTAGAGCGAATAGATATCTTTGAATGTACAGGGCTCTTCTTATACTTACCCAGTAACCTAACAAGATTGACTATTTCTCAGTAAAGCAAGGGGGGGATGTGGGATCGACATACACTTTTTAAGAATATAAGCACAAATGCACGCACATCAGACGACGAAGAATTTGTTCGGTAACGGGAATAGAAGTGCCATTCTAAGTTACTACAACCATTGCCATATTGTCTCTCACTACTTTTATATATTAAAACAAATAACCGTTATGTACTTCCACTGACTGTTAGCGTTAGATACCAACGTTTCCATTAGGTTCATAATAGCAGCTCCAGTGTGCGACATTGATGCTCCACATCCAACGAAGATTGAAGCACAAGTATCCTTATACTCGCTGAAACTGATTAAAGGTGTAACGCGGTATCAAAACCAATACTATGGTTAGCGTGAAGTTGCTTGAGCCAAGCTAATTGCTCAAACTAGTAGTTTGAGAAAAAAAAGCTTCTCGGAAGATGGATCGTTTGTTATACAAGATCAAGTAGTTTATATTGTGTGGTCAACAGTAATTTACGATTGCTCGATCATCAATCGCTCTAGAATTTGCTGATGAGGTGCCCGCAGCTCAAGGAATCGCCGTTCATCAGATAGACCAATTTTAAAAGATAAAATGTCGAGTTGCTTTGGCGGATGGATCAGTAGCCAATAATAAAGGGTAGGTACAAAGGGCAATAAGAAGCTAGAGGGTTGTTTGTAGATACCCTTTATTGCTTGTAATGGAGTGGGATATTTATCTCCAATAAACTGCCTCGGCGATTGCCATATGATACAACTACATCCTACCATACAATTACGGTGCTTTGGAATCCCGCCTGACTATCTGCTATTCGTTACAAGGGTAATCATTTGTATTGTCAACGTATAGTGGTGACAAAAGTGATGAACCACCAAAACGGAATTATTGAAGACCGGTCAATTATACTGCGACAAAAAAAACCACTATCATACATTTCCCGTCGCAAAACCAAGAATCCTAGAAGCGATTTCGATGGGACTCGAACCCACAATCTTTGCCTCCGGAGGGCAACGCCTTCGCCATTAGGCCACGAAATCTTTTAACAAAATTTTTTTGCACAGAACATTAACACTAACAGTAAAATGCAATTTTTTTTTTCTTGAATTTTTTATTCTGATTTTATTCTGTATTTTATTAACTAGTTTTCTTAGCTAATAATAGCAATGATATTATGTCAAATAATATGTTAGCTTAGATTATAATAATACTACCTTATTAATACTACTATAAGAGAAACATTTAATAAAAGCTAAAATATTAGATTTCATATTATATAAAAATAGTGAAAAAAGTATATTTATATTTAAATATTTATATTTTAATAAAAATAAGCTTAAAATGAAAATATAATATTATTTTAAGATTTTAAAAAAATTAAAAATTAATATAATATTAGAAATTAATTATTCCAAATTAATTTTTTTCATATAATTAGAAATGTTTCTCACAATGATATCATCATATTATACTATATAGGGCACATGAGTGGGTAAATAACACAGTAGATAAATAGGTATTTTCAAAAATAACAGGTTGGGGGAAAGTATACAGCCTGCACCCCTAGGATTTGAGCAGAAAGCAGTTAGAAATGGCACTACAAATAGAATATAATTTTTTTTTTTGAATGTAAAAAGCAAGTTTAGTAAAGGCTTTGTTACAAGATATAGGTATAGAAGTCATTTAAAACATAAAAGTAGTGTGTTCGTGGCATAATGAAATGAAGCAGAAGATACGGAATGAAACGATCAAGCTGTCTCCAGCTTACACTTTTTGTTTTTTTCCTTGCTTGCTTCGCTTGTGCTTCTTTTTCGTCTTCTTTATTTAGCTCTTGGCGGGATAGACACTAGTTATTTTGTTGTTCGCCTTCGCTTTGCTCTTTGCTAAAATTGCCTTGCCTGGCTTGCCCGATGCTGGTGATCTGCGTACATGCTGTAACAACTGAACGTGTTCATCCTTTTCTGAGCCCTGTTCTTCGTTGTCACTATCACTTTTGTCAAATGATTCATACTTATGCAGCAGGCTTTCATCATCACTGTCGCCGCTGTCATTGCGTCTCCGTTTTCGTGGGCCATCTTTTTGTAGGATCTACTGATCAATATTATCATTGTCTTGGTTTCCCTCGTCGTTGCCTTCTTCTTCTTCTTCTTCTTCACCGTCATTGTCGTCGATTTCATTCACAGACTCGCGATCTTCCTCTTTTTGTAACTTCTACACCTCTAATTCAGCAAGATAACGCTCCTTGTCCTCCCTGATCAGTTCAGCATATGGCGCGATGTAGCAGCGGAGTCAAAAATGGGATGGGGATGGGGATGAGCTGATGTGCTGCACTATGAAGCTATCGTCGTCTGCTATATCGATGTAATAATCGTCATCTCGTCGACTGAAGAGAGAAAATCCAATAAAATCAAAGAGGAATGGGAATCCACTCGATAGATCGCCACTCCCAAAAAAATCTAAAATCACGAACTCGAAAAAGAGATATTTTTATTGTAGGTACTGCAAATAGGGGAAATAAGACTGAAAAATAGAGAGTCACATTGTCAGCTGGCCTCACAACACCTATATCATATAGGTAGAAGGAAAATAGGGGAGTGCTCTGTAAGCTACTGTAAGGTATGCTGAAAAATCTGGTAGGAACAGTACTAAACTAGGTAACGACAAAGAAAAAGGAAAAGAGGCCGACTTCTGCGAGTGTCTGTAAGAGTATGCTGCAGTTTTTCATCGTACATATTTAATTTGTGTCAGTAAAGCTCTGTAGTATCAGTATTTAGAAAGACGCCCTGGTTATAAGTATTAGAAGAGACAGAATGTAGAAGAGGGAAAATAAAAAGCCATTGTGAGCTCGATGCCATTGTGCGATGAATTTAGTAGTGGATGTTAAAATCAGATGGCGCTCGGTATGTAATAAAGATATAGGAGCAGTTTTATAAGCAGCTCTGTAATAAGGAAAAGGAACTGGTGGTACTTGGGGATAGGGATCACAATTGGATGGGTTAGGTCAGGTCAAGACTGATTTCGATATTGTGATGAAGGAAGTGTTAATAATCAACCTGAACTTGAGCACTGGAAGTGCAAAACTCCATATATATATACACAGCTCTCCAAGATGATGGCATGCAAATTCCTAGCAGTGCTAGCAACATCTACGTTTTGTGTGATTATTCTTGAAGGTAAAGGGTGTTGTTGTGCTATCACAAAAGAAATCGCTTGGGCTCACATGCATGAAAGAAAGCATAATGGCTAAAGTGTGGTTGTAGATCGACTTCCCTATATACCCCTAATCCTTTTCCCTTTTCTTTTCACTTCTTCCTCCTTCTTCCTTCGTTTTTCTTTTCTCAATTCCTTTTCAGTCTTTTGTCAAATCTCGTCTCTTACTGCCACCCTCTATTGTCCGTTCTCATTGTACTATTGCTGCTTCTTTACTCCTTTTACATATATTGCTTATAGCTTACTTATCCTATTACACCACTCTTGAATATGAAATATAATCCCACAATTAAAAGAATATAAGTACACCTTATGCTATAGTTCTATAGCAGACATATTATTAATAACTACATCTTTAATATAATGATGCTTCCCAACAAGAAGATTGACTACTCATTACAAGTACCTCATACATATTTTATGTATGTATACACAGGTCATAACAGGTCATCAACGGGTCGGATCAAGGGTTAGGCAAATGAACAATATTTATAAATTTTGTTATAAATAACAAATTTTATAATATTATTCTATTCTAGTCAAGCTCTAGAATCAAAGATTCTTCCGGGCGTCGAACTAAAGTTCTAGCCTAGGAGGGACATGCTCCCTACCGGTCCGCTGCTATAATATTAAGAAATAATTATATTGTTTATAAAAATCTTTATTGGTAGAAAAATTATTTATTGATAACAAAATCAAAAAATTTAAATTAATAGTTATAAAAATAAAACATATAAAAATTAAATTTCTTTTATTTTATTAAAAAAAGTTAATTAATAACATATAAAAAAACAATTATTTTCTTATTAATATATTGCTATTAATAGTCTCCCTTAGACGGGTTGACCGATGGGTCAGAAAAGCATCAAACCGACCCGTTGGCCCGTGTTTAACCCGCGGGTAGGTTTTGAGCTGCGGGTCAGATTGCGACTCGTACTATTAAGATGGTCTATTCGCTTTACAATATGATTTATCACCACTAGCGACTTGCACTATTGTTTTGTATACATACCTTTATGCACACTTTCTTGACTTACTCAGCTTCGTTTGAGCCACTAGTCTTACATAAGAAGAAGGTAAAATTGAGGAAAGAAAGTAGCGATATACATCAGATCAGTAACGAGTTACTGATTCTGCACGTACATCACTTAAGCTATAGAGATGGCTTCAAGAAGGTAAAAAGTGTCGCAAATATACGCCGAAGCAATAACAAATATTAGTTATGCATGTACATTACTTAGACTATGAAGATGGTAGCCCTAAAGAAAAGAAAAAGGCAAAACGCGCAGTCGAGGATTTTTATAGAGCCATTAAATAGAAAAAATGATAGGGTTTAGTGGTTTTGCTACTGCTTCGCTTAGATGCGCGGTAAACTGCAGCAGTGTAAAGAAGTGTCCTGATGAGACTATTTGCTGTCTGTCAGCAACCATGTCAGTGCCTTTTTCTATGGTGCATATATATTTGTTTCACTATACCGCTCTGCTTGCTGTGGTGCTCTGTTTTAGTCTGATCATTGTCAGCAACGGGTTTGTGTGCTTTTGTGGAACAAAAAAATGGCGATATAAGAAGAGTATACTTGCAAATAGACAAATTGCATGTTAAGCTGAAGCAACATACACAGTTTTGTGCTTATATGTATCATACAGCTAACGTGCGTAAAACGCTCATTTTATCAGTAGTGCCTCAGCAGATGCTGCTTACGATCGTCGATTGAATGAATAAAAATCCTTCTTTATTAATATTCAGTAGGAAATGAATATTTTTGAAGTGACAACACAACTAAACATAAGGAGTCGGCGAAAGTTGTCTTTGATCAATCATCGCACATATTAAGTCCAAGGGTAAGGATCTGATAAGTTTATTAATGTATGTATAAGAAAGCTGGATAAAATTGTACTTTTGCTTTGCTACATATGCCAAGTCATCAAACATCATTCTTTGTTGTGTAAGTGAAAGAAATGGCACGTTCTATTATAGCCACCTTTTGCTGGAATACTGGCTCTTAATAAAACGTGATATAAGATTATGTAACATTTATTGGGTGATCCGTTTGTTTTCCTTCTTCTGTATCGGCTGTACTTGCCAACCATAATCTGGGGCACGGCTCTTACTACATGGCGTTTCAATCATTACAGCTGTTTTCTATCGCTCAAAATACCTATACGATTCATGACCCGAGTCCCGGTTTCGTTCTATCCCTACAAGTAAGCCATGAACTGCGAATTCGCTCGTCTGTCTGTCGCATCGACTTTTGTTATCTTTTTTCTAACATCTCCGTTTAGTATCGATTGTATACGTTCTATCCTTCTCTTACATTGATTAGTTTAATGGTTCAATCACCTCGGTGCGAAATAAGAGCTGCTACAGCTACTTAAAGTAGCCTGGTTCAGAAATGTTTCTGCACCTCCATTATTCCAGATTCTCACACAAGGACTTCTTCTCCAGCCGGATCCTTTCGCCCTCCCAAGAAAAGGTGAAGCCGCTTTGACTACGCTCAACCATCAAAGTTAATAATTATCTTAAAGTTCCTCAAGAATATTAAGAGTCACTTTAACTCCCCTGGAGATATTATTATTGACAGCAGTGTCCTTTATAAAGATTTTATAAATATTAAAATATACTCTTATTTGTATTTATTGTGAAAACTACACTTTCATATCGCTGATTACTGAAATCAACCTTATCTGCAAGGTCAGTACATCGTGTCGTATGTAAAAGCAGGTCGAAAATTTCTGAGCATCTTTACTACATGGTCCGACTGACAAGATTTGACCTTTTGCAATCTATTTGATCCAAACCATAATCCCAACATGTACTCGCAAGAATCAGTAAGAAACGTGCTAATGGTACTTTTTCTCTCATTTTCTTAAGCAGTCTCATATCTATAATCGATACAACATCGTATTAAGTATAATACACTCTTTCATACACTGCTGCTGTTGAACTTGGCTCTTACATGTTATTTCACCGCTGTTCCGACGTTTCCATTGAATGATGGATCAGCAAACATGCACTGGTAGCAGCAAAACAGCATCGCTTTCAGCAGAACGACGTTGTCTAAATGCGCCCAGCAATTTCTCTCATACCTTTTTATATAGTGAGTCAGAAAGTCAGATAAGATGTCGATTTGGTCAGGGGAAAATCTCTGAACACGGTGTTGTACTTTTTCTAAGGAGGTTAAGAGTTTGGTAGAAGCTGAACTACGAATGCCAACAGCCCGATCTAGTTACTAATGTCACTTTTTATTGTGTAAGGCGAACAAAGTAATATGCTCGCGGCAGGTCAAACAGTTTTTGTACTAACCATGCAAGCAGCCCGTCAGAAGAACCAAAGTACAAGGAAGCGGAATACAATCTTACTAAAAAGGAAGCGATCACGTAACACAGCATGAAAAAGGATCTTTGGACTATTTTTATTATGCACTCTTCTAATACTGCTGTTTGCAGACTGAGCTTATATCCATATTTCTCGCAATGCGGAACTGGTCAAGGCTGTGAGGCACTCTTTGGAAAAACTAAGCTAATAAAAGGTTAATGCAGAGAAATAAGTATTGGTGACAAACTTTGGAATGCTGCGCTAAAGCAGCTTATACTATGGTAAGTTTGGTATCAATAAGTAGCTTACAACAACAAAGACGTCAAAGCTGACGATAAATTGTTAAAAAAAAGATAACAAGAATTTTATGCTAAGAATTAGGGTGGTGGTTCCACAATGGGACTTGTGTATGATTGATATATGGTGTTCATTGTTATATAAACAAAGAGAATATTTTCTAAAAACAATCAAGAAAAGCGATATTCAAAAAAGTAACGCTCCATTGAAGAAAAGAAGATAAAGAAGTATATAGAAATCCAGGTATTCACAGTTGGTTTTCGGTGATTGTTCTTGTGTAAATAAATAACCGTAAAGTATGGCTGTTTGTGCCAAGCGAGATCGACAAATGGAGTGTTTGTTGAGGACCCAAAACAGGGTGAACATATGATACTACAAATTGCTCTTGCCACCATAATATGGTGGTGAATAATATGTCTGTTTGCCTTGGCTAATGCTAAATATATTGTTCTGCCAAGACGAAACCTTGGTTTCCGGGTTAGCGGACGCGCTGTCATCACCAGATTCAAAGAATACTGTCAATACAGTACACGCATCAGTTCCTTTACTAGAGAAAAAACAAAGAGTAGTTTTGTTATGCTTTGAGTCATATCGGCATATAATGAGTATGCTTTCCACTGGAATAAATTCCTCCGATAGGAATAGTCGTATTGTTTATTGTTCGAGTAATAATTCGATGCTTGAACGTAGAGTGAATATTATAAATCGTTATATTTGAGATATTGAAAGTGCAAATCATATTAGATCGACAGTTCACTACAGCTTTTGGTTATTGTAAAGTGCGTCATAGAACACTGAAAGTCCTCTTTGTACTAAAGAAACGTCAACAGAAGCCAAATTAAGCTGTCAGAGATGAGCAGAGTCTCTTGCACCGAAAGCGTTATGTAACATCAAATTCGGCTAGCGTACTCTTGATGAATAAAATGAATAAATAGCAGCACTTGAATCAAGAGTTTAAAAACTTCCTTATTCCAAGCGCTTTAGCTCAGCCAATATAGCACTATGCCGTCCTGTAATGCGAACAACGATGTGGCTACCAGTGCCGCAACTTCCGTGGATTCCATTAATCAAGAAGGTGATCACTCTACTTACTCTCCCGAGGTCCCGCAGCTCAAACCTAAGCGCTCAGACAAATATGATGGCAGAAGGCTTAATGACCTGATTCTCTTCGTCTATGATGGAGCTTTCAGAAAAAAAGGAGAACGCGTTGTTATGACCCCCATACGTTTCGTTCCTGGAAACAAGATACCAAATCGCCGCAAATGGGTAATACGCCGAATTGTGTCTGTCGCTATCGTGATGGTGATTGAGATCGGTCTCCCACTTGCACTTTATTACGGTCTAAGGAACATAATTGGTGTAGTCTACTCTCTGGTGCTTTCAGGTGCACCTCCTTTTCTTTACGTCCTCTACGAGTTTATACGACGTAGAAGAATCGACATCCTTGGTTGTATCATTGGTCTTTCATTCATCATATCGGGCGCGCTTTCCATCTCTAGCGGTAAGAGACATTATACTTTTCTTACGTTGCAATTAGACTCATGTCATGTTTCTCATATAAATTAAAGGTGATGCAAGAGCAGAGATAATACGCGATTCGGCTGTAAGTGCTGTTATCGGTGGCATGTTCCTCATCAGCTTAATTCCGGTCCGAACTCGATGGTTTACTACCCGGCCATTAGCGTTTGTCATCGCTCGACAAATATTGTATCCTGGTATCAAGTATCGATGGACTGACCGCTACGGAAATCTTCAAGAACAAGACATGGTGCTTTGGAGATGGGAGCACGTCAAAGTTTTTAGATTCAACATGTACGGGCAAACGATCGGCTGGGGATTTCTCCTAATTACGACATTTGTTGCATGTGTCTTGCTGGTTGAAGTTAGTGATCTATCCGACGACGACGTTATTATGTATAACTATATTATCACCGGAGCTACTACCGGCCTCATGGTTATTGTGCCCTTGGCCGTGTGGGTCTACGAGCATAAGCGAGCAACCCAGATTGGAAAACAATGGACAAAGGAAAATGATTTTACCGGTAAAATTCAACGTCAAACAATCGAAAAGGAGGACGAAAGAAGTATTGTGGGAGATTAAGTACAGCAGCATGGAGCGGTTGACAATAGCAATGAACACCCGATCACGCTATCATAGGCAACATGGTTTAAGCGACTATTGGATAAATATCTGTATATTTTTACTCACTCTTTTACCACATGTTTATTTTGTATCAGAAGAGATATGTTCGAATTTCGTACTATAGTATTCTTCTCAATGACAGTGCTACCATACTAAAGTCTTCAGAGCTAAATAACTGTAGCAGTAATTTTTAAGATTTACATGAATTAGTCCCTACATCGGTAATGTTGGTGGTGTCATATATTATGTGGACGACAAGTACCTAGTCGCTACTTTATATGATAACTACACAGAGCAGCTTAGCGGTACTTGTGCATATAGTAGGACTATTAACAACGTTCAATTATACTGGTATGATTGATATTGCTGTCTTTACTGTCTTTACTGACATTAATACACATGATGGTAAGATTACTTTACTAGTAGAAGTTGTAGTCGATAATAAAGCGATCCCTACATAAACTGATTATTTTTTATGCTCTTCAAATTTTGAAATAAGAGCGCTATAACGAACCCGGTTTGTTTGCAGCACGAATAATGGGGACTCTTCAGTTTGCTAATGCACGCCGGTTTACAACAAAACATATTGATAAACGTGGCTCGGATTGTGTGCACCATGCTTCACAGCATACGCCCACGTTTCTTTATGTTAGATATTTGCAATACTAACTTATATTTCATTGCAAGCCTAACAAGTTTCTTCAAGCATAAAGAAACGGCGCAAAATACGAGATGATGTTTTAAGTTACGTTGTAAGACCGGAAATCGCACACTTTATTCTAAATAATAGTTTGTTATTACGCTGCTTCTACGATGACCCCTTACATATTAAAAGTATTTATTGTACAACTTTTGTTTCTCTATTCATCGTCGATGGTACATAAAGAGAAAGATCCGGAAAGCATGCAGAACTTGTTTCTGTAAGTGTACTAATAACATATCATAGCTTCGTACGTGAAACTTTTAAGAAATGCTATCGGCATCGATAGTATTGCAGAATAAAATAAAAGCAGGCTGCAACATGCTGCACCCTTGACATGATTGTGTACTAAACGAGCCAAAAAGAGCTTAAATTAATTACATACTTTGTGGCCTGTGCGGTCTATACCCCTTTTTCAGGCACCGATTGTGGATGCGCCCCCTCTCTATTCCTACACTCGCTTGTCAACTAGATATACTTAAAACTATTGTCTGTGATACTAATAACTGTGTTACATTCACAACATGCTATGTTTTTAAAAAGTGTGAGGCAAGTAAGACTGTCAAATATGTAGCTTTATTGTATTTTAACATAAATTAATGGTAAAAACTACAATAAATGCACGCAAAACCGACGATGAAGATATGCATATATTGTTGAATGTGGAGAAGTGGCGATCAATTAGTGATTTCATATACTTGCAATTTTATCAATTTACTAACATCGTGCCCATATGTATATATAAGAGTACCATGATCATTTATAGCAAAAAAAGGAGAGCAGTGGCAAATTTTTTAATGTGTATAACCAATATGGTAAGTAAAAAGAGCTACAACGAAAAGTTAGTTTTTAATCCATAGGGATTCTGCAAGGTGGTCTTTATCTACTAACATCACCACTACTGCTAGCCCTAGAATAATGCCGGAATTGAGCTTCCGTGCTGCTCTAGATCACACCTGTAACATTTTAAACTTTTTTTCTTTTTAACACACAAACGCTATGAGAATAGTAGTAGTAGTAGTTGCTCAAACAATAAACCACGGACGTATTGCGTGAGCATCTTACCATTATGTACACAGGTAATTGGCATGCTTCTCGTCCGAACTCCAACTGCAGCAGAGTAGCTCGGCGGAAGGGTTTAAAAAAGGAAAAATTACATTTTTAATAGGTTGGATGGTGGGATTACATACATGGTTTGGGGTGACCTTAATCTGTGAATAAATGGTTTACAATGAAATGAGGATCTGGGAGTGGCAGGAGAAGAAGAAGAAGAAGAATGGGAAAGCTTTAAAATAAGTAGTAAGGGCTGTATATAATCGTGTAAATAAGGATAAAAAAAAGATAAATAAAAAGAAAATGAAAGGAGCTATAACAGTAAAAACGGCAACTGGTGCTAGAATTTTCCTGAAAAGTCATCATGGGCACGAGCAATGTCAATCGAGCCATGTCCTCTTTTAAACTGGTATACAATGCGCAGAGAGGGTGGCGTGCTTGTTGGTGTTTCCGGCGTCGCCATTTCGTCTGCTGCTGCAGCAGACGGTGCTGAAATATCCGTAAACAGCTGTACAATCCACAAGTTCTCTATTGCCGAGTCCAATTCGTTCCAGTCACGCAACGAGCGCTGAATGCCCTTCATAAATGAATCAAAGAAATGATTGGCAATTCCAAAATGATACATGTATTGGTCCTTATTGAGCCATAAGCCTTGTTGAATCTCATTGGTGACAAGGACTGGGTTGCCAAAAGAGTAAATATACGTGGTGCACTCGATGGTCCGGCGTTCGGTCGTCTCCAAAAATAGCGCACTTGTATATGTATATTCAGTTGCATACCAATGGAAGTTCATATTCACTTGAGCATGCAGCGTGCACTCAGTATCAGGTGTGCTGGTAGTGAGATGTTGTAGCATGTTACTGTCTTCGTCGTTTTCGTCGTCATAGCGATAGGAAGGTGATGGCATCATGACAGTAGGAATGTGCTGGAACGAAGGGTGTCGGTGCTCCAGCTGCGCAAGGACATGGTAAGAGCTGTCTTGGTTGCAATCGAGGCCGAGTGATATATACGTTGGCCGTATGGCTTCCATCTTCATCGATGTTGTTGTCGTGCTGATATGGATATGCTGCTGCTGCTGTTGCTGCGGAGGTGGTGGTATCATTGCTGTCCCTCGTAGCTGCTCTTGTCGTTTCCCCAGCATTGCCGTTGTCGGTACCGAATGGTGCGGAAGCGGAGGAACTAGCTGCTGTTGCTGCTGATGATGATGGTGATGGTGATGGGGATGATGACGATGGTGGTGCTGAGTAACAACTAGGGACGGTTTTTTATTTTCTTCTTCATCATACATCAATGCTATGATTCTCATAACTAAACAAGATGGTTAGACGCTGTAACTTCTGGGTATACTGTGACAATTTTGCTTGCATGCCCTCACATTTTGGATCATTCCTTCGAGTGTTCTTTAGCACTTGTAGATGAGATGATACTTGTTTTCTTGTCCGGCTTTTGCCCGTCTTGCGGAAGATGTAATCAGAAATCAGCTCGTTTCGACCTGTATATAGTATCGTTGGCTTAGTTTCATGAGAGGAAAACAACGAGTATCTAATTGAAGAAGAGAGCATTGCAATGCTTACATACCATGTGGTTTGCCTTTAATCATGATCTTTCGTCGACCTAGCTTTGGTACTTTTTCCAAGGCTATCCTCCCCAAATAAGAATAAACAAAACGTTTAAACGAGAGATGAGCGCTATGAAGTGGTGTAGCAATGTCATTCAGGTGTATTTTTCAAACATTACCTTCAATAAAAGCGGCTTCTATTTCAGCGGGCCAAACAGAATCGTCGCTTTGCTATTAATATCATTGTGTAAATGTGATGAGCTGTTGCTGTCCTTTTTTGCTTTACTGCCGGCTATTCATTGAAGGTTACTAACCTCTTTTTCACGCATTGCTGATGAGCTTCTTTGACGACATCTTCGCACTGGTAAAAGGCCTGTGGCCTTGTTGTCAACAGTTGCATTACGCGCTTCAAGCATCGAGACAAAGTAAAGATGCAGTTATAGAGTATGTTAGAAAGTAGAAAAAAAAGAGAGAGAGGAAAAAAAAGAAAAGAATTAAGGGAAAAGAGGGACAAGCGAAGCCTGTTGATTGTTGGAACAAAAAATTAAAGGGGGGTTGGGGTGGAAGGTGTGCCAGTCAGCAACATCAGCAGCATCAGCAGCAGCAGCAGAAACAGCAGAGAGGAATTGAATCGATCTACAAAATGTACCTGCGCTGCCGCATATTACCAAAGTCATGCGGCACCCCCTTCCGCTATTTTGCCATTTCATTTCAATCACGACTGCCCATGGTTATATCGTGCGTAAAACTCCAATCATTACCCATTCTGGTCTTATTAGCATCGTCCTTTTATATATTTAACTCTACTATTCCTACTACTAATACTACTACGTAGCTAGAGCGAGTTCTCTTACGCTCAGCACAACAACAAACAAAAAGGTGTATGTGCTATTATGCGTTGTTGCTTTTAGGATCATGTATATCGGAAAAGGAGAGTAAGAATCATGATCCGACAATACGCCCGCCCTTGTTAGTTGAAATTTCTCGTGCATAGATAAATATTAATAAATAGGGAAACCCACGGGCCACAGAACCACAGAACGAGGGATTAAGAACCGTGCACCTTTTTTTTAATATACATGTGCGTCTCCGCTGAGAGAACGTGGCTGCCGTTTGGTGCCAACATGGAAGAGCCGCTAAGCGACTATACAACTTTTGCAGATAATGAGAGCAGTTACAGTGGAGACTTGTTGTTGTTGTTGTTGTGGTGGTGGTGGTCCGAGAAGGATCGTGGCCAATTGCTCATTGCGGAAGCGGCCGCATGTTCGGAAGCCTGATCCGATGAGCATGAATCTCATGTTTCCACATTTCTGCATGCTCGTTCAGTCATCGGAAGACACAATTATTCTAACAACGTCAAGTATTCTGCTCTAAAACTGGACTGAGAAACAAACTGGAGCTGTCAACTATTAGCTTGCTCCGCGTCACCATGATGACATATTATTATAAGATCATAGAGGTGTTTGTACACACATACAACAATAAGAATGGGTGCTATAGACACTACATATGATAGCTTCGTTAATCATGTGAATGTTCATCTCTCAGCCAAAAGATATGTGTAATTGCAGAGTTGCCCCCCCCTGAATGTAATAAAACATGCATTGGCTTTGAGAAGCAATGTTTTTTTACAAGTAGTTTACGAGTTGTAGTTTGTGGGGCAGACGGTATAGCAGATAAGGCATATATGCTGTTTATTATCCGATTATCGAGTCGAGGGCTTGGTTGGTTGTATGGATGCAATTATTGCCCCCTCTTCTCAAAAACGCGTAAACGTGATGATGAAAAGCTAAGGAACGGGAATGTTTATTGAGAGTGCGTCTTGTCGATTTAATTTTGGGAGGATGCTTCTTGCAGCACAGACCACACTCGCTGTTTTGTTTACATAAGCAGCAGCAGCTTTCTAAATTAAGCCCTGTTCCCAAATCCATCACCCTTATATTTCTCTCTCCCACGTTAGGGTTTTCATCTGCATATGAACAAGGAAAGTGCCACATAGCGAATGGCAGACTCTACAGGCTCGAGTAATGTGTACTTAGAAGCCATTACTAGATGTATTCTGGAATCACACAACTAAGGGTCAGTAGCCAATTACCAATATTTTGGAGCGCTGACATAGACAGAAAGTCATTCATGTTGAAAGGTGAAAGAGAGAGAGGATTGAAAACAGGTTAGCTCACTCATGTAATGCAGCTGCCACGTATCTCCTACAAAATAAAGTTAGTGAGAAGCTGTTGCATCTGCTGGGCCATTCCCAGGATGCTGTGGTGTGAAAGGTTGCGTCAGATTTTTCAAACTGCATGCTCGTCTAGGATCGCATATATCGTCGTTGTTTCGTGATCCCGATCTCGGACTCTTTCTCTTTTCTCCCGAGCGCCATTACTTGTGTGGTAGTGATGACTCGTGACGGAAAAGGCCAACACTTTTAAGAGGACCTAATGTAGGAAATGATGCCACCCCGCACTGTTGTTATTACGCAGATATTGACAGCACACATTAATTATTAGAGGTACTAGGATACCAAACTGACTTGGTAGCGCGTGGTACAAATGAGGAGCACGAATAATCGCTTTACGACCAATCCACCAGTTTAGCATTTTGTTGGTGAAAGCGCTTGGGTCTTCTTTATTATTAGTGTATGATCTCTCCACTCTTTGGCCCCGCACGAATAAGCCGCGTTGCGGACTTTTCCTCCCTCTTGCGCAGCGTGGTGTAAGTCATCTAAGAAAAAAAAAATAGCATCTGTTGCTCCTTCTTCTTTGGTGTAGCGCGCGTTATTTTTTCTTTTCTTCCTCTTTTCCTAATCAATGAATGAACACGACAATTCGCCTAGACGGTCCCGATCACCGTCAGCGAATGACGCAGTAGAACCAACAGAACCTATTCAGAATGATCAAGAAGAAGAAGAACAACAACAGCGAACTGTCGGCTCTGAGTCGATGGGTGACATTGTTGGCGAAAGCGAAGACTATCGAACACCACCAACAGAGCACCGCAGGTCGCGTTCGCCACCACGTCAACGATCACGCTCTCGTGATGGATCACTTTCACCACACAGCAAGCGAGCAACCATTCGAAGCACGAGTCGACATGAAACAAGTCCCGATCGTCGTCATGGTAGTCATCGCAGCAGTCGTCGCGAATATAGTGACGATGAAGAGTATTATTCTCGCCATCGTCACCGACATGGATCGTATTCGCCTCGACGACGTCGACGATCATCTTCACGACGCAGATACCGATCGAGGTCGCGGTCACCGTCAAGATCGAAACGCAGCGGTCGTTTTAAATCTTGTCGTATTTACGTGGGAAACTTGTCTTATGACTGTCAACGGGATGAGTTACGAAGCTTTGCAAAAGAAGGTATAGTTCTGTTTCACCACAGAAATAAAAAAAAAACCAAGCCTTTTTGTTTCTGACGCTTTAGGGATTTGGTGTATGTCTATGTGTGTGTGTATCTACGTATGTAGCGGGAACAGTCGTGCATGTGGAAATACTGACATCACCCAGTGGCAGATCAAAAGGTTGTGGGTAAGTTGAGGAAAAGAAATGGATTGATTTGAAGTATTAAAGAGGGCTATCGAAAAAGAGACTGGATATCGCATATATATTAAGTTGGACGCGAATAGTATTGTTCAATATTCTCGTCCCGAGTACGCAGAGCGCGCAATGCGTGTTTTGAATAGAGTCGAGTTCATGGGTCGACCTGCGTTTGTTCGTGAGGTAAATACGAGGCAGGGTAAAGAATGTTTGATTTAAGAGACTCATATTCGATTACTCGTGTTGGAATGATGTAAACAGGATCGCGAGCTTGAAACCAAAGTATCCAAAGATCCACGTAACGCGCCAGAGGACCAACGCCTGTGGGTTGGAAATGTAAGGAAATATTTCTACAGTACGCTATATATTGGACCGAGTGTTATAGATTTGGTAACTTGAAACCGGTTTGAATGTACAATACAGCTACCATTCTCTACTAGTTGGCAGGATCTGAAGGATTTGTTCAGAAAAGCAGGAAAGGTCACCCATACCGATATTGATACAGAACCGGATTCGCGACGGTCCAAAGGAACAGGCTTGGTCATTTATGAAGACCCGCGTGCTGCCCAAACAGCCATCAGTAAGTTGCCGAGTTAGTGTGCTGTGTAATAAGATAAATATATGGAAAACTAATCATTGGCTCTTGTATGTAGATATGTTCGACGGCTCCGAATACCGTGGCAGAGTACTGCAAGTTTGTGAGGTAGTACTAGATAGCATACGGGCAAAAAAAAAGAAAAATATCCTTTTGGAAGCATGAAATTGACTTGGAAGAGCTGGTTTTAAAGGAACGAAACGCGCCACCCCCTCTCCCACCTCAGGCAGAGATTCGTGAACAGAGAGAGCGAGGTAAGGATTGCCTTGTATCAGTGTCGTAAGGCGGGCATTTGAGCTTACATACATTCGACGATAGCGAGTGAGGAGTACCGAGGACGACCACCTCCACCCAGCTTTACTAGTGAACCATACCCTCCTCCTGTCTTTGACGCCGCTGTTCCACCTCCTCCGCCGCATTATGCACCTGTGGGCTTCGTCGGTGGTCCCGGAGCATCCATGCCGAGCCACGGACCAAATCAAATTTTTGTCACTAATGTAAGTGTTCCCCCTTCCCCAACTTTTATTTTCATGTACCATAGTGAAAGTCCTTTGTAACTCAAGTACGCATTTTGTTACTACTAGCTGCCTTTCTCTACCACATGGCAAGACTTGATTGACCTGTTCCGACACGTTGGCCCGGTTGTACGCGCCGAAATACAAACGACGAACGGACATCCGAAGGGCTCAGGATTAGTGCGTTTTGAAGAGTTTGCGATCTGTGAACGAGCCATAGGCAAGTTCAATGGATATCTTTATGGTGGCCGTTACTTGGATGTGCGTCTTGATAAATTTTCTACCCCTGGTTAAAATTGCTGTTTATCATTCTTTTCCTTCTCTCCACCCGTATTACATTTGCTTTTTTTTCTTAAAAACAATCCTTCCAATTATCTATTAACAATAGGAAAAAAGATAGAAAATTTTAAAAAAATACCCATTTTGCGTGCCATTTTTTTGTTTACTTGAAAAAGTATGATTTCAATGGCGATGTATTATGACGTATATTACACCGCAGGAGTGTTTGCAGTGTGATTTGTTTCAGCACAATATCATTGGAAGTACGGGCATTCACTGTGGTCATGCAGTATTTATAAAGAGAAAAGAACATGGTATGTATATTTACTTAATGGTAATAGAACAGAATCAATGTACAGTGTGGCATAGTGCTATGAGGGGAGAAGAGAAAGAGTGTGAGGGAGGGCTTAGTTTAATTTTACAGTCGGGCAAGAAGTGTCTGGATCTTGGATGAACGTGCTTGCAGTGCGGCATAACCTTCTTCGACCAGCTGAGCGGCGTGCTTTGCTGAGCCCCAGCTGGACTGATATCCAGAGCCGTCGTGTCCGTAGTTGTGAGTAACCAAAATAGGTTTTCCAGAGGGAGATGCTATGAGAAGATGATCAGTTGTGGAATTATTTCAATCAATCCATCAGTCAGAAACCTTCATGTTGCCTTACTTTTGAACTCATTTTCAACGCGCGGACCACCTTCACGACCGGGTCGGATACCCACAATATGGCCCACAACATCCAATCGCTTTATGCCCTTGCCGTTGGTCAGGTCTGGACAATACTTGCATGCTCGTTCCATAATGTCTTTTGCAAGAGCTGGATTAGGCTCCATATCTGTGCCCTGCTCCTCCTTTGTCGTGCCCAGAATGACAGTGCCATCTGAACGAGGAATGATGTACGTGTATGCATCTTTCGCTGTTGTCAAAACAATAAGTGTGTTGTGTTTGTGTGTAAGCAAACCGACATATCATAACCCACATTTACCCAACTTACTCTTCATCGAGATTGTTCGCCGAATATGATTAGCCCGTACAAGCACGTTTTGACCACGAATAGGCTTCATGTTCTTGTCTTTGACACCGCCTAACCATGCAGCGTGCAATCCAGTGCAGTTGACGACAATGTCAACTGAATTTTGTTCATCGTCCATTGCTTCCTGAATGTCCGAGATGGCAACATGGATACGTTTGCCTCCCAGTGCAACAAATTGTGCTTGCAGCCATTTCAGGTACCGGTCAGGGTTAATGAGGACTACAACATTTCGCGCAAGGCTTTAATAAAACATGTTCTCAAAGGTCTTGTGTTATGCTTCTCATATGTATTACCAGTTGTGAAACGATAGCCCACGGCAACCTTGGGCGGCAGCTCATGCTTTGGGATAACTTGAAACTATGGCAGCGCAATGCAAAAAAGGCAAGTAGTTTTATAAGCACGTTGTTTTCACACACTCACACACGTACAAAGAACGCTTATTAACGCATTCAAACAAACAAACAGACTGACTGATAAACTTACTCCAGGTACTACATTCTTCCACCACGGGTTGCGTTGGTCGTCGGTAGGCTTTTCGTAATAGTCAAACGATGGCACAACCATGATGCCTGTCTCGCCTGCTCGGCATTTAGCAAGCTCCCAAAAGAGCTTAAAGGACTCAATGTCGTAGCCTAATGAGTAGTGGTTGAAACATGAATGATGATAAGCTTTGCTGGTATTTCGTACGAAATATTTAAAGGTGCTGCCCCACTTACGTTGTAGTCGAGAGTCATCATTGGGAGCACTGGTCTTCCAGCGAGCACCCGCCCATGGAGATGTATAGTCAGCGCTCAGGTCTCCGGGAAAGTGTTTGGCAAGAATTGTAACGTTGTAGCCTTTGATTTGCAACAAAAGTGCGGTCGTCAATCCAACGACACCGGCGCCAATGACATGTACTTTTGGAGGAGTGGACTTGATTTTCATAATATTTGACTTTGTCAGGGTTTACAGAGTTTTTAAAAAAAGAGAGGAGAAAGTGTGAGAAGAAACAGAGAGGAAAGGAGCGGCAGGATCCAAGGGGTATTTATCATGCAGCCATGATTTTTCGCGGGGATTTTTTTGCGCTTTGTCCGTCCGTCACCTTCCGACCCTATTTTTTATGTATTTCTAGACATAGTTCTTATCGTATATTCCCTAATATACGAACCCGTCTTCCGCTGCACCGATCAATCCTTCCCTTATATACAGCTACTTGCTTTATATGCCTTATGCTGCGACTAAAAGTTAACATACCTGCTGTGGATTGGAAGAGAAAACAAGGTTCGGCTTGTTTCTCACACTAAAATTATCACCTTTCTCATGTATACCCCGCAAATCAAAATCTTCAATCGGGGTAACCAATTTGGATTCTGCTCTGATGTATGACGTTCGTGCTAGATCCGTGTACCTGTCGCTGCTTATTACATCCTGTTTGCCTCTTTCCCTGTGTATCGTCGAGTGTGTACCACCACAGCAGCCCATCTTTGTATCCGCCTTCAAGGCACTGCGGTCGAGCATTGTCCAATTATAGGCATATATAATAACGCGCACGCTTTCCAAGACGTGTCCAAGGCCACTGGTTGTTTACTGTTTCTTGGTTGTGGTGGTAAGTTATTTTCATTTTGCGAAAACAAGGACCCCGTGATCACCATTATTGCCGGTTATTCAGGCGAAAGGGCGGACGGAACAAAGCGAAAACCGCACGCACACATATCAATACATTAAGCCACCGTGTATATTCGGGTGCAAACCTTATTGTTATGCGGTGCGCACTCAGACCATCCTCTGATAAAGAAAAGAAGGTTTCTGTAAAGGCGCTTCAAGCCCACGGAGATTCAATGGGCTTTTTCTACGCAGACCTTATTGGTTCCATTCTTTTCTGGATATAATCAAATAATCATCTCATTTGCTAAAGACCGTTTTATGCGCGCGTAGCAACGAGGTCTGTGTGGCATGACTTTTTCCATTTTTTGCTGACTGGATTTTTGCTGCTATCGATACTACAGATCACTCCATTATTCTCTAGTAGCTAACCTTTTCTTTTATCATGCTGTTCTCTCCTCTTCCCAAAAGAAACACAAATTTCTTGAATAAAACATCCCACCTGCTGTTGATACCTATAACTTGAGAAATAATTGTGTAGCGATGTCGGTGGTGACACGGACATTTGTTTTGGCTTATTTCCACTTGAAGCGCAGTAGATGATGCAACCATTGTAGACATATATATGGAAAATTGCATGGTTGTACAAGGTTGTTATGCTCTGCAAGATCACAGGAGAGCATTTCTTTTTTATCAAACCGTAATCACCTTTCATTTAGGCTCTTCTTCCTTAACCTATCGAGCCCATATGCCTATACATGACTTGCCAACATTATAAATGTACGTTTTTCTTTCGTCTTTTGGAATTATGAGAGCAGAAAACATGAATAGTCAGCGCGTGTTAATGCCCTACAAGAAAAAAGGTAAAACATTTGGTCGCTGTACACCTCGTAACCGGTAGATATGATTGTATCATGAGCACACCGTCGCTGGTTTGCGACGTTCTATTTAGTTGATACTTCAAAAAAGCGTACGCTAATAAGAATACTCTGCAGCTAGTGGTTTACCTTATAACATACAGTGTAAATGCCTTTTCTAAAACAATGCAGTGCCCAGCATTGTCTTTGAACAAAGGTTACGCTGTTGTCACGAGTAGGGAGCAAGCTTCTAATGAGAATGCTCAGAAATGTATTAACATTTGAATGAGGAACTAACTGCTATTCTGCTAAGCGCGTGTGTACGTGGTAGACAGACGATGTTCCTTGGTTGCATTTAAATAAAGCTTTGCTTGCAAGTTCTTCAAGAGACAGCTGCTATGAAGTCGACGATATTATGCATGTAGCAACAAGTAAGTGCCAAGTGATCCTTGAAGCGTGTCTCCAAAAATAAGAGGTTATCTATGCATTTTCGGTTTGTTGCGCCAGACTTTGAAGTTTATTCACTGTTGAGCCAAATAACAATGTTGCACTACATGCACATTAGTAAGTATGGATAGTATTATCGATAGTACTATACAAAACAAGAGGCTTTGTTCAAGATATCAAGGGTAATTAGTTGTTATCACTGTTGCTGTTCGGGTTATTCCAAGCTGCGCTGTTAAATTCGGTTGGTCGATGAAAGTTACGCAGAAAACCCCTCTCTTCTTTTACAAAATCATAGAGCAAAATCGCAAAAACAAAAGTACTCATTCTGTCCAGAGATTCCATGAGCAACCGAAATCAAGGCAAATTCAGATTATGCACTTACAGTAACATACCACCGTCGAAGCTCAGAGTTAAACTCTCTCAATCGCACATTGATCAAATCCGACATGAACGAGAAGCTTTTGATCGCATCACGACGTACAACATCAACAATACTCAAGCAATCTCTTGTTATTTATACAACGTACGGCACTTTTCTGGGAAAGTCGGTACAGACAAAGAGCTGTTCGCAAAGATATCTGATTTCGCACAGTCAAAGTGTCGAGCGTCAGACTTGATAATCCATGCCGCACGTCTCTTTGATACACACGACTCTCTACTAGATGGTCTGTTAGCAGTATTACCCGCCGGTTATCAGATAACAGTGTTTGGCGAAAATAAAGTGAAAACGATCAAAGTCGTTGCAGTGTCTGGAGAACGCTTCGTTATATATCGAGTTCCGTTACAAGACATCAAATCACTATCACGACAGCATCCGCCACAGCCGCAACCACGAGCACAACAGCCGCTACCCACATCATCACCACCAACAACAACGGAACCATTACCGACTCCCAAGAGCTTGGGTGTCAGCACATCAAAATCTATTACAGAATCACCCAACAAATCGCCCAACGAAACAATAATATCGTACTATTCACATGATTTAGCACCAACGCCCATTCCTACTGCTAGTTATCAACAGATACACGCGCAACATTCAAATAATGTATCACCATCAACACCTGTAGATTCTGAATCCTTCACACATAACATTGCAAACACAGCAAGCAAAAACTCATCGAACTCGCCGAATCAAGACAACCATGTAAATGTACAGGTTCAACCTTCACTAGCATCGAATTCTACAAACCTAGACTCGCAACATCAAAAAGGGACGCGTCCTACACAAAGTTTGTTTGCTCTCCCTGCACCTTCATCGCTGCTACGGCATCACGACGATCAACAGTGCGGAAATACACGATCTCCGTACATCCTTCCTCCACCACCTTTCATGCCAGCACCATCAGCATTTGTACCCACCGAAAATCAAGGTAAGTCCATATATATATGCAAAGAAGTCCCACCCATGGGCTGCTGCTAACACCCATACACCAACAAATATTTGTAACAGTGCCGAATTACGTGAATACTTCAACTGCTGTTACAAGCTCAAGACCAACAGAAATTATCCCTCAGTACAATCAAATATCTGCTGCTTCACCATCATCCCCATCTCCATCACAAGTACAATCCGCAAGTGTCCACAATCAACAACAAACGAATCTCGTGTATCTTCAAAATGGAAACATTCCTATAAGTAATGATTTCACCACCAACACGTTACCCCCGATCACTACAATACCACCACCACCGCCGCCTCCGAATAACAATAACAACAACAGTAACGCCTTAGCGAATACGTTCACGGGCCCAAACTTACCACTTTCACGGCGCCACATTAATCCATCGCCGCAGGTGTTTAACCCAGAAACCCGCACCTACGAATCGTTTAACCCAGAAACCGGCACCTACGAATCGTTTAATCATATACCAACTTTGGTCTTTGATAGTCAACATTCTCGGCATGAACGTCCACAATCAATACCATTACAACAGCCACTACCGAATAGTTTTCATAATTCAGTATCAACGTACTACCAACAGCCTTATCTACCAGTCTCCCAGCAATTATCTACTTTACAACAACAACAACAATTACAATTACAACGATTACAACCACCGACGCACTCAACATCAGCATCAGCACCCGTAAACAACTCAAACGACACCAACCTTCTTTCGAAAACAACCACATTACAAGTTAACAATGTATCAGCAGCAGCCACAAAAAGTACCACCGATGTACGTATCAACAACGAACCATTATCTGAAAATAACGCACGCAAGTCACCAAAAGGTACATTGACTTTGTCAAAAAGTATCGATTGTGAAGCGGTGCCCAACAAAAGCGATCGACCAGCAACCCAGGATGATGATGTTGCAACTCCTACTATCAAAGGCTCTGGTGATAGTAACGCGATTGACAATACAAAGTCACCGAAGAAGTTGTTAATCACTACAAACGAGATGAGCATTATTGATGATCTTCGTAAATATCTACAGCCGTCCGGGTTCCAGTACTTTTTAAAGTTAATGGACATGGTCAACAACGATATAATTGATCGAGATGCGCTAGTTGATTTTATTACCCCAGCGTTTAACGACGACAGCGACAAAGAGCACGGGTTGCTACAACGACTGAAGACACTTGTTGGCTACGGTGGAGGCTCAGCAAAATACCAATTAAAGACCATTGCATCTACTATACCGAAACCAGATTTATCAGAATTATTAAGCATTGAGGAGAGCCCAAGTTATCGAAAAGTAACCAACCTAGAGGTTAGTAACAAAAACAACAACCATTTTTATACAAGCCAACGAAAAAAAAAATGGCAAGTATAAGACAAAAAGACTAACGGAATCTTTATTGTTACTGCTCTCAAACTTACTCATAGTGGGTCAACCAACCTTGCTCAGCACGCGATGATTTATGTCGTGAAGTTTTGAACGATGTCTACATATCATATCCTACGGAGGAAAGTGAAGGAAGCAATGCAGACACGTTCACGTTAAATAGATATGAAGAACAGCTACATCGATGTGAAGAGAAACGGTATGTGTATATATTCTCGCTTCTTATTCTTTGTCGTTTTCTGTGTATTATGATGTTTATATGACTAGTTCTTACTCTACCCATAATTTCTAGATACGAATTCGACTCCGTGATTGACGATAATGAAAAGGCGATCATACTACTGCAGATGATACTTGAAGACCTGGAGAAATTGGAGGCGAAAGACGATAGCGACAGTGACAGCGACAGTGACAGCGACGAAGACAGCGAGGACAACGACAACGACGACGATGGCGATGATGAGGAGAGAGACAATGAGGAGAAATTCGATAGCCTTGTCAATCAGCTCAACAAGTTTATTATCATCAAGGCAATCAAGGTAGCTTACGGCAAACGACACGCACCTAGAGTCATCGAGGGCCTTCTCAAACATCCAATACAAAACATACCCGCCATTCTCGAGTTCCTGGAAAGCGAGGGCGAGAAATGGGAACTGGCACGGACAGAGCTTAATGACATTTGGCGAGAAATTGAAAAAGAAAACCATGTACTATCGTTGAAGCGGAAGCGAAATGAAATAAGTGGCAGAAAATAAGTCGCAAAAAAAAGTACAAGCAAATGGTGTACCAATCCTTGAACTTTGACACGGTCCCATCATTCTTTGTTTTTTATTAAAAGCGTTTTAACCTTTTGGGTAGTTGATGATGCTGACAGGTAGTCTCTCTGATAACTAGTATCTTAATTTCAACTACGTGCACGGCTGAATTGTTGTCAGTTATCTTTATTTTGCTTTTGTTTCCTGTATTGTTTTTGCTAGTAGTCTGCGCTGTTCGTTTGCCAACCTCTTTCTCATACAACATGAGGGTCTTTGCAGAAAAACAAGGTTGTGCCAAGATTTGCAACGACGCGTGCACCACCAGTATCTGGTCGCACCCGTGTCGATTCGCGTCGTTCCCCTTTTCCATTCCAAAATTCTTTATATGAACGATGCATAATTTCCGCCTTCTGACAAACAGGAGCTTACGATATATCGAGTCAGCATACTCATTTCTTCGTGTAATGTTCCTCGAGAAGCAATTTTATCCTCCGGTTAGTGGTTATTATGAAGCTTTATGCATGGATGATATCAATGCTTTGATCCAATCCTCGTAAGTCGCAAAAGTAGAATGCTCATCGAATATATTCAGCTACTTATACCAAATTTTAAGCGTCCTTTGTACTGGTAGATGTATTTATTAGAGATTCTTGACAGCACTTTTCGCTTGACCTTCTCTTTGATGCTGCCATAATCAGAGTCACCATTCAATGGACGCGCTGTCGAACTACTGTTTCGTCGTCCGTATGCAGTTCTTTCATCACTATAGAGTTACATTCCTGCGTTTGATTTTGGAATTTGGCATTCGGATTTCGGTATAAGCTAGTCAAAGGTGGTTAAGGCCGCAAAATCTAGTACGCAGGTATCGAAGGATGCTGTCGACAATCGTTCCAGAATCTAGGACGCCACTCAAAAGCTCAATGTTTTCCAAAGCTTTGCAACGTTTAAAGTTTACAAGACACATCGTTCCTCCAGTGTTACTGTTGCTGACAGTTTCGTTCGGTATTCCTTTTTTTTTTCTCGACATATTCCTTAAATCGTCCTGACATTGTCGAACCGAACACTCCACGATTGTCCAAATGATCGTGAGATTTACAGTTCGTCACTCTGCCTGTGTGGCTTTCATGCTTGTTAATGGATTATATGTTGATCTATTTTTTTTTCTTGGATTGGATGTTTTTGTTGCTGTTCGTTTAGAAAGTAATAGCTGCCTTTATAAATTGAGATACAACTTTTGTCATGCCGGTTTTTGAGACACGTTCTTTACTGCCGCTGCGCTTTGAACGTTTCGATCGCATTAATGCGGTCATGTACGACTGGTTTAACTTTCTCATTTGTCGAGTCGTGTGCGAACAAGTTTAGTACATCACTGTACCATTGGGAAAACGGTTCAATGTCTGTGACAAGATTTGCAATTAGCGTGTTCTTCGTCTACTGCGGTTTGAAGCAGTGTGCTAGTGCTCCACAATACACCGCACTACTTAAGTTGCAATACTTATATTTACTCTTTGACTTCTCATTTACATTATTCGGGGTGATAACTTGCATGATTGCATTAAATGAATAATAATTGTAAGCTGTTTAAGCCCGAATTGACCGCTATATGCCGTTCGAAAAGGTTCGCAGCGAGCATCATGAACGGAAATCGTATGTAAACATTGTCATCTAGTAAAATAATAGAAGCCGCTATTAATATGCTGTTTCACTTCAATACGTGAGTTCTCTATCATAACGGTGACCTGTGTGCCTGCTAAAACAAACACTTGATACTCAAACCATTCTGATACCGCTATTGCTGATGCGTAAAACTATCTTAAACGTCATGCGCATGCCAACAAGGTTGAAGAATTACGACAGCTAATTATCGTTAATTCGAACATCCCATACACCGATGAGCTGTTTTCCTAGGATGGCGGTCTAAAACAGGAGCAGGACGATACAGAAAGAGTCTTTCGATGACCCCGACGAATGAAAACCTAATAAAAATGTGAGACCAACATGCTGCTACGGAAGAAGCGGATACTCTCGTGAGCTTTTGCCAGAGGCTGTTGTTGGTCCTGAAGACTTATAGACTGCCGAGGGTTAGGAGGCTTTTCTTGTCAACGCTTGTATTGAATACTTAAATAGTGTCTTATATACTACTACCGTCATATCATAAAAGACTTCATAACATTAGAAGCTCCAGTTCATTAATGATGCATTTACTACGAATTGTGGTTATTTTTAAATATAAAGTTGAGGATTCCTATCAGCTTTTCAAGACTTCTAAACTATTACAGTAAGACTATTTCAGCCATTATGCACCTTATTTGAAAACAGGTGATCCTGTTTGGTTTCTTATTTATTTGCTCCTATGTATTCCATGTATGCAACTCAACTCTTTTTAACGTTGCAAACAGAACTTAGTGAGCAGAATACTGTATGCACCTTATTTCATATATCACTCATAATGGATTGCCATAAATCCAACATATAATCCCAAATATCACAGTAATTTTAAGGTAGTTTGCCGGTGGCGCTTCTCTTTGTGTTTAGTTTTGGACGCTCAACCAGAATCTTCAGAATACCAGAAAAGACATTGAAGTTTTTTAAATCAATAAAGCCCACTATACAACTGCAAATCTCAATTTCAATTACGGGACGGCATAGGAGTTTTTCCTCTTCCTGCCGTAAGTTGTGCCTCAAACTTGTGTAATCAAATCAGGCATAGACCTGGTAAACCGATCTGTTATGAAAACAGGGCAGCAAAGTTGCGAAAAGTCATTTTTGACAAACAGCCGTTAAATAGCTCACACATTTTTAGGGTCGTCTGGAAATACAAGTGGCTGACAGTCCAGCAGGCCCAAGGCTATCAACATAATTGCTGTCGATTTGAATAGGTCCTCCTCTTTCCTCCCCCTGCCTTCTTTTCCGCTCGTGTCGTTTCTCTTCAATCCGTATCTGCCTTCTGTTTCCGCCCTCCTCTGGCTCCTTATCTTCCGCTTTCCTCGGTGTTTCTTTGTGGTGTGTTGCACCTTTGAGCAGTGTTTGACTGCATTTTGATTGCGCACTCGTTGCACACGGCGGCTTGGTTGGGTTGTGGTTTCCGTAAGTGATTATAGAATAGTATCACACTACTATCACGCCACAAATGATATACTGATGAAACCGAATAACGTCTACAGGTTATGCGTGGTACGGCCACGGTGCTCGCGGGTGTCTGGCGGTCTCCGCCTTCGTCAGGCGATGGCGAGCAGTCCGGATATCTCCGTGGATGATTTCTTCAAGGTAAAGGAGGTAAGGGTTTGGGTTGGCACTGGCTACAGCCACCGGGGGTGAAGGAGTACTGGGGGGGGGCACACGGGGGTAGCGATGGTGGTAGAGTCGGTGGTGGGGAAAGGAGCAACGCTCTGGTTGTGTAGGCAGCAGGGACATACCATCGAGTCACATGTACAGCGCCGGTTCTTGACAGCAAATGACAACCAAAGGCGCCAAGCTTGTATAGTAACGGCACGTAATATGTTTTCTTTCATACCCACGACCATCTTTATAAGAAGAGGCTAACTAACTGATATATCCTTTTTCCTTTCCCTATCACCTTCTTCATATCGCATTCACCTCAGATGTGATGTGAAGAAGGCGAAGAGAGGCCAGTTATTAGGATTTTATTCCTTTCCGTTGTCATACCAGTCAGTTCCAGCTCATGTGGATGGTGTTCCTGCAGAAGCCCTTGCAACCAGAGCAATGTTGTTCCTCCAATCCCCGCCACCGAAAGCTCAACCGGAGCTATCCTCGCCCTTTCATATCCTGGATCCCCCACCGGTTGTAGTCAGTGTCGCTGCCATGTCAGTCCCAGCCTCAATCCTTCGCCTTTGCCTTGGGGACTCCTGAAGCTGAGGTGTCCGGGCTAGGGTGTCTGGCGTGCGGTGTGGTGGTACGCCGCGATGGGGGAGCTTCAGCTTCCCAGGCTAGCCGAGTAAAAAATCCGAGGGTTGCGAGAATCGCGTCTTTGGCTTGATCACGTAGTCTTTATGGATGACAAGCAGTCATGGCGGTTATACTGCTTCTGGTAGCGTCGAATTTCCAGGCTAAACGAGTAAAAACGAGGTCCTTCACTTGGTTTCGATTCGAGGATTGCCAAAATTCCGTCTTTGGCTTGATCGGTCTCCTGTCAAAGTGGATACCTTATTATCATCCAATGTTTGGCGATCTTTTCCAATTTACGTTGCCAGTCTCAAAACACGTACAGCCATGTGCGCTCCCAAAACGTTGGTTTACAAGCAACGACGCCTGATATGCAAATCAAGAGGGCGCATAACTATCTGCTACTGTATTTATGGCGATATGACGACCAAATCTCTTTAAGCTCACACTGGATTGTATTTTCGAGGCACACGCATGTCGTTGACGGATCAATCGCAAGTTGTGATGGTCAGACTTTTGCACTACTTATTTCGAGCAGACAAAACAGCAATATGTATTATCGTCGTACGTATTATGGTGTTACACCGAAACAATCACGGACCAATCTCCAACAAAAAATCTCCAAGAGTTTATTTTATGCGGTCACCTTGAAGATATCGAAGACCCGTCATCGTCATCGTCATCTTCAAGCTGTACTGTGGCGACCAACTACGTGCAACATAGAATGTTGTGTCTCAACATGACACCATGGTAGAATCAACGAGGATCTTCACCGCAGCTCGTAGTAGCAACGAATAGCAGGACATTGTAGCGACGACAAGATATCAGCGCGGATAACGATCCAAGTGACTGTATCAGACCATCAAGCTACGCAAGGCAGTATAAATCTGCACAATACAACATATCTCTAGCCAAAGGAAACGTCAGCGTTAGCAGCTTCTAATACGGAGACAGCAAAGCGAAACGTACATAAGCGGGGAAGAATTGGCAACAGTGCAAACGGCAACTGCTCAAATAAATCAGCGTCAAATCGAGTGGATGTATTCACACTGCTTGTAATTACAAAATAGTGACTACTCATTCGACAACATCAAAGCAACATAACGAATTGCATCGGCATTAACGACGTCCAAACACGGTGACAATACTGTACTGTAATTGCAGTTGCAGGACAACAATTTGAGCGACTCTTCATCTAGTCAATTTAATGCAATGACAACAGAACAACGAGGGCCCATGGCAACAACAACAACAACAGCTCAAAAAGAAGGAAGCAAGATTTAATATGGTGGCAATCGGGAATGGGTCGAAAATCTGGAGGCTGATAATAGCACAGCTAGCAACATTACAGGCTGGTCAACATCATTTTACTGGCAAAACAAACTTTATGATATGCGTGCGCCGTTGTGGCGATGAGCAAAAAAACTTAAAACAAACGGCTCTCATTTTGCGAGGAAACAGGTTTATCATTTGATTACTGCGTGGCTTCGAGTGCAATGACAACCAAATACAAGGAGAGGCGATAAAAAGCAAGAAATTATGACGATGATGGGACATCTATCAATTGAGTTCGACAATATTAGCATTGGATAACGGTAAGTAGTACGCCTTTTCGAGCACACAGAGACATTACAAAGACTCCGATATATCTCTACGTACGGCAACAAAACGTTGAGCGACAACATCGAATCAGTGAAGCTGATCTATCTCTATCGCGATGACAACAAAACAGAACAGGCAGTAAACCTGAGCAACAGCAACTGTCAAGGAACTGCTAATGCCGACAATTCATACCTGCCAAAAAGATACACGGAGTTCATAGCATTGCTTAATTAATAACAGGATGCGAGTGACAACAAGGGCACTGTTTAGGGAACAGTCAAGGAGTATTCAAGTTAGCATAAATGTCATCCGAACCCAACTCTCTGTGGTGGCGGCACGGAGCTAAACCTAAAGCCATTAATGTATCAGTGAGTTTACTGACACGAGTAGCAGCAGTATAGAGGTACATATTACTGTACGGTGATGTGCGGGTTCAAGCTTAATCTCCTGACTAGTGGATGCTGTGATGGTTCGCACAACTGCATTAGACCTTGGTTGTCGATGGGTATGTTCGTGAGACGCATTTTTTCAAGCTGTTGCAAACGTCGAAGCGGAGTAAGATCGCAAAGAGGATTCTCGCTGAACATGTGAAGGAAATTTCGCAAGGAAAGTATACGGAGCCGTTGCAGCGTACCGATGGTTGCGATAATGCTGTTCAGATACTGCGTTATTCCAGCGCGATTTCCAACTTCCAAGATCTCATTTTGTTGCTGCATGAGCAAAATCTGGGACCAATCTTCGCTTGACATACCAGTGATGTCCGTCAACCCCAAACTTGTCAGCTGTGTGAATTGGTTGCGTGCCAAGACATCCCAGCAATGAATATCAGAAAGACCACAGGTGACTATACGTAAATGTTCTAGTATCGGCTGCGATTTTACTACTATCGGCATGATCCTCTCGTGTCCCTTGCCGTTGAATAGCAGTTCATAAGCCATACTGCCTTCCTCGCCATCATTCGATGCTTTCCTTTCAGTTACTTAATATAAGCACTCGTGCTTCTTGATAGTGAAATCCATCTGTCTGCTATGACTGGTTCGCTGCATTCCCACATAATGTAGCGTAATAGAGGTCACAGCTCATAAGCTGTATAGATGTTGGTTGGAGATACGTTGTTGAATCGTGAGTAAGGCGATAATATCAAGTACTTGATGTGGGAGCAACGCTGCAATAAGGGACGGATCCGGTATTTAAAACTGAGAACACCGTCCAGTCTTAAGAAGATAATGTTGTGTATCGGTGGCCTTTTGTGTCTGCTTCTGCCATCAACTTGTTCAAGAGTAGCGTCTGATAAGTTAGTGCGGCCATCAAACATCACTGAAAGATGCGTTAATGACGGCAAGAAGTCCAGTAGCATTGGCAGCGAGATATCGCAAGTGTGAAATGAAATCGTCAGAGCAGTTAGCGTATGCGAGAAATATCTGATGAATCCTGGCAGTAACGTGCTACTGTCGAAAATAGGTTGTAATTGTTTGCTATGCACATGGTTGCTGATGTCTTATTTTTTATTATTGAAAACAAAGAAAAAGCTTTAGTATATCTTTTGCGCATAAGCAGTAGTAAGTACTACCGAATACGCGATCCTCTTAACGCAAAAAAAAAGAGTATCGTTTTACTTCACCAAGGAAGCGAATGCTGTATCTTCGCCAAGCAAGTCGTTCCAGTACTTTATACGTGGCTTGAGATTTGATGTATATTGATTCGACTTGTTGTCCCAAACATTGAAGCATCGCGTCGCTCCTTTTGTTCCATGCATCAGGCGAGATTCCCACCAGTGTCCACAGGGCTGTCTGGTAAGTGGGGATCGCGTATAACCAGCGGCGACATACTTTCACACATTCGACACAGCCCGCTGTCCGATAAACGAGAAGATGTACTGAATGATTCGGGAGGCAAAATCGAGATCAAATCAGTCATATTACGTGTATGTGAAAGGGGACGCGCGAAAAGAAATTTGGCACGAGGCTTTTAATCGAACAAAGCCTGTATAACATAATCCGGACTCGTGAAATAATATGTCCGACAAAGGAAAAGCAAGTCGAACCAGGTAGCTCACCTGAATTTTATTTGGAAAAGGGGGACCCTGAAGATTGATCTATTGTAACCACCAGTAACTTCATTAAATCTATGCTATCATAGCGATACGCAGATACACATTAGAACAGGCTCTTTCTAAAACCATCGACTTCTCGATACGAAGGAAAAGGCTTCAATCAATACTCGGGTTTATTGTTTGCGAGCCGCAAAAGTCATATATTAGTAACCAATCGCTTGGCCTGGAAAACACAGCATCCCTGTGTGCAAGTTTTGGTAGAGCAACTATATCATATCTTTAACAGGTCCCCCTGATATCTTTGGTGAGCGATCATCACTTTCAAATAGGTAACGCATACCTTGAAAATATGTAACGAAGTAAAGTTAAATAAGAAAAGGAAGAGAGAAGTGAAGGTGTAAGGGGAGGGAAAGAGCTGTTACAAGAATCACGCTTTAAAAGCAGGCACATCGGAAAGATCAGTGCAAGCTTTTCGATCCAGGTGAAACCCAAAATGATAAGAAAATCGTGTTATGATAAGCTACGTGCAGGAAGAGTGAGTGAGACGAACAGCTGAAAAAAAAAACTTTCCAAATTACAGATCTGCAATTATACAGGTCTGCTGGCGTATGCTCTGGCGTTGCCTCTTATAAAATAACCGACCATATCCTCGATAACAATTTTTTTCTTGACAATTGCTTTGGCAATTTAGGCGAACACAGAAAGTGAAAAAGAGTGCCAAAGCATTGTGATCGTGTTACTTTCGGCTACGATACAGAGCCACTGTCACTGTTCCCCGCTTTGTTTAGCACGGAGCTGTGAATGGATGGAGGGGGGAGTAATTAGCTTTTTGTTCGCGAAAAAAGAAAAAGGAACTTGTCGTGCACATAAAAAAAAGGCGAGGCAAAAGCGGTAAAACGTTTATGCGGAAAGTGCGAAAAAGAAAAATATATTTTTATTTTGTTTATCATTTTCTTATTTGTGTGTAATAAATAATAAAAAAAAAGTTCGTTTCAATTATCCCAACATATACCGTTGGCATCACATGCACCCGAAGGTTCACGATCGGCTGCCGGAGTATATGACCACATTCCCACTGGTATATATTGCAAATTTTCTTCAGGCGGACCACTGAATCTGCCGATCATCAGAAGAATTATGACAATAGCCAGCACAAGCAATGACCCGATCATGGCACAGAGCAGTGCATCTGTACTACAGACCAAAGCTGTACCAAAACGAACTGAAGAGAAGAGAAAAAAGAAAGGCGAAATTGCTCGCTTTATATAGACATTTTTCTCGTTCGGGACTTCAAATCCCCGTGAATTCTCATTGGCCCAGATAACGGTTGCGTATCAACTTGTGGGTTGCCTACTATGGCATAACAAAACATACAGCACCAAAGGAAATGAAAGGAAGTGGTACCTGATGGTCAAGTAGACAAGCGTGCTTCGGCGGTAGTGGTACGTGTCTCTCACCATGGCTGCTGTACCTCCGATGC